>NW_025297223.1:0-971 GCF_018294505.1 Triticum aestivum | reverse complement strand
TTGAGGATGAAGTTTGGCGCCAGATCGTGGAAGTCCAGGCCGTAGTAGTACATGAGCCCCCGGACGAAGGGATGAAGTGGGAAGCCCAGTCCGCGGAGGAAGTGGGGAAGGAATACGACCCTCTCATGGGGCCTGGGGGTGGGGATGAGCTGCCCCTTGTCGGGCAGCCGGTGCGCGATGTCGCTGGACAGGTATCCGGAGCCGCGCAGTCTTTCGATGCGCCCCTCCGTAACGGAGGAGGCCATCCACTTGCCTCCCGCTCCGGACATGGCTGGAGAAGGTTGAGACGAGATGTGTGAACTTGGGCGTTGGAGCTCGAGTGCGCGGAGATGGATAAGCAAAGGAGGAAGAAGGCGTAGGTAAAAAAGGGTGGATCCTTATCCCCTTATATATGGGCGGACGAAGACTATGCGTCCCCACCGGCCTGGTAAAACTCGCTTATCTCCCAAGCGGCACCATCAATGGCGTGGATGGGTTACCCACGTCCGTATTGATAGGAATCCCGGAATAAGGGGAACACGATCTCTGCTTCGACAAGACGTGCCAAGGAAACAGCTTCGCTAAACGTGCTGAGGTGGTATAATAAAAAACGATTCAAGTGAAGGCTTGGTGGTGGTGTGACGTCATGCCACGGAAAACGTCAGCAGATGGAACTTGTGTGCATATTATTCTCTCTACGGTGGAATGTGGAATTTATTTTGCAGAGCCGGACACTATCCTGGTGTTCACAATCTTCTATGAATTATTCGGAGGAGGAACCCGCCTTGCAATGCCGAACAATATGCGCGCCGGACTCATCGTCATTGAAGCCTGGTTCAGGGGCTACTGAGGGAGTCCCGGACTAGGGGGTGTCCGGATAGCCGGACTATCATCATCGGCCGGACTCCAAGACTATGAAGATACAAGATTGAAGACTTCATCCCGTGTCCGGATGGGACTTTTCTTGGCGTGGAAGGCAAGCTTGGCGATAC
>NW_025297222.1:0-971 GCF_018294505.1 Triticum aestivum | reverse complement strand
GATAAGATGGAAATATCCTGACAGTGCAGAGATACTGGCTTTGATTGAAGTCTCGGAATTGCTCTTCGACCGTGTACTCGGGATACCAGCGATATCCAGCCTCAGTCATTACCCTGACCAACTTAGCAGTATGGCCGGGTACATCTAGGCATCGAGTCAGGCGAACCACTTGATTGAGGTCGCGAGTGGCCATCTGAAAGCACAGTTATAATGCAAAGGCATTAGAATTTCTAGCAAAATTTCGGCAGCATAACAGCTGTAAATGCTCAAAAAGGATATTGAGACATTTGACAAAGGATTTCGTACACACTCAACATCATCACATCAAAGTTCTGGAACCATTCTAACAACATAATGTGGTAGTAGAACTGAACTAGGCTTGTAACCATCAAACTTATAAGGTACTACTGATTAGTAACACGTGATCCTGATAGAGAGAACAGATCCTAATTCCTTAACCCCCGATGGCAGAATGGACTGACTCAGATCAGAAAGTCATAAGGTATAAGGAGTAAAAAGAGCCTTACGTTCCAACCCACAAACAATTCCCCTACATATAACTAAAGAATTTCTAGACTCAACATCGACCAGTTTGGCTTGGAGAACCTACAGGCAGTCCGGCTCTGATGCCAACGCTATCAGGACCCCGACTCGATGTCACATCGATCTAGCCGGTAACACTTCATATCACTTTGCGGCCTCACGCACGGTATTCCCACGGGTGTCGCCTTACCTTTGCCCGGGACCGTTTGCGCCTTTTGGCTCACGTATATGATAGTGTCGCTAGCATCCATATGATAAAGAGCCCGGGCTGACATGACTAGTCGTAAACCCAAAGTGGCACAGACTTACAGGGACAGGCATCCATGACCCAGCTTCGAACGTGTCGGTCATCAGCAAGTGGGTCCGGGCTGTAGCACTGGGCTAGCAGGACTCCGGTAAACCGGGCTGTAGCGGGCTAACAGGACTCC
>NW_025297221.1:0-971 GCF_018294505.1 Triticum aestivum | reverse complement strand
ATGCATGAAAAATAACAAATGAAGTCAGAAAGGATTGAAAACTAATGATGTGGCTTTGAATGGTGCATTTTGAACACACAAAAAGTCAGGAGTTGAAATAAGTTTAAAAAGATGAAATTCCTTTGTAACAGACGAGTTTCCGTATGAAATCCTCATACTTTGAAAGAGATTGTCCGTTTTGTACACGAAGTGCATCCAGTTTTTGCCGTAACCCTCTCAACTTTCTGGCACATGCTATGTGGATGAAATGATGATACCATGCCAACTTCCAACCTTTTCAGAGTTCATTTGAAATGCTTTTCAATTTTAGGGTCCTATAGCTCAAAATGATTACTAAATGCATGAAAAATAACAAATGAAGTCAGAAAGGATTGAAAATGATGATGTGGCTTTGAATGGTGCATTCTGAACACACAAAAAGTCAAGAGTTCAAATAAATTTTAAAAAATGTAATCCCTTTGTAACAGACGAGTTTCCGTATGAAATCCTGATACATTGAAAGAGATTGTCCGTTTTGTACACGAAGTGCATCCAGTTTCTGGCGTAACCCTCTCAACTTTTGCACATGCTATGTGGATGAAATGATGATTCCATGCCAACTTCCAACCTTTTCGGAGTTCATTTGAAATGCTTTTCAATTTTAGGGTCTTATATCTCAAAATAATTAGTAAATGCATGAGAAATAACAAATGAAGTCAGAAAGGATTGAAAAATGATGATGTGGCTTTGGATGGTGCATTTTGAACACACAAAAATCAGGAGTTCAAATAAGTTTTAAAAAATGAAATCCCCTTGTAACAGACGAGTTTCCGTATGAAATCCTGATACTTTGAAAGAGATTGTACGTTTTGTACACGAAGTGCATCCAGTTTTTGCCGTAACCCTCTCAACTCTCTTGCACATGCTATGTGGATGAAATGATGATACCATGCCAACTTTCAACATTTTCAGAGTTCATTTTAAATGCTTTT
>NW_025297220.1:0-971 GCF_018294505.1 Triticum aestivum | reverse complement strand
ATAAACATTTATCATGAAATAAGGAAATAAATAATAATTTATTATTGCCTCTAGGGCATATTTCCTTCAGTCTCCCACTTGCACTAGAGTCAATAATCTAGTTCACATCGCCATGTGATTTAACATCAATAGTTTACATCACTATGTAATTAACACCCATAGTTCACATCATCATGTGACCAACACCCAAAGGGTTTACTAGAGTCAATAATCTAGTTCACATCGCTATGTGATTAACACCCAAAAAGTACTTAGGTGTGATCATGTTTTTCTTGTGAGAGAAGTTTAGTCAACGGGTGTGCCACATTCAGATCCGTATGTATTTTGCAAATATTCTATGTCTACAATGCTCTGCACGGAGCTACTCTAGCTAAATGCTCCCACTTTCAATATGTATCCAGATTGAGACTCAGAGTCATCCAGATCGGTGTAAAAAACATGCATCGACGTAACCCTTTACGATGAACCTTTTGTCACCTCCATAATCGAGAAACATATCTTTATTCCACTAAGGATAAGTTTTTACCAATGTCCAGTGATCTACTCCTAGATCACTATTGTACTCCCTTGCCAAACTAGAGCAGGGTATACAATAGGTCTGGTCCATAGCATGGCATAGTTTATAGAACCTGTGACTGAGGCATAGGGAATGACTTTCATTCTCTTTCTATTTTCTGCCGTGGTCGGGATTTGTGTCTTACTCAATTTCACACCTTTGCAACACAGGCAAGAACTCTTTCTTTGACTGTTCCATTTTGAACTACTTCAAAATCTTGTCAAGGTATGTACTCATTGAAAATCTTATCAAGCGTCTTGATCTATCTCAATAGATCTTGATGCTCAATATGTAAATAGCTTTACTGAAGTTTTTCTTTTGAAAAACTCCTTTTAAATACTCCTTTATGCTTTCCAGAAAGTTCTACATTATTACTGATCAACAATATGTCATTCACATATATTTATCAGAAATG
>NW_025297219.1:0-971 GCF_018294505.1 Triticum aestivum | reverse complement strand
GATGATGATGATGAAGGTGATGAAGATGACCTCGAGGACGAGGAAGAAGAGGAGGAGGAGGTCGTTCCACCGCGCTCAGAAAGGCGGTCGAAACTTGTCCACGACCCCTCGACCGAACGTGGTAAGGGGGTAGCGACTGCTGCCCAGTCGACCAAGCGCCCTCGGACCACCTCTCCGGCGCCGACTGAAAAGGCGCCGAAGCAGCCCAGGGCGGCCTCATCGAAGCCGACCAAGCTTCTGCCGAAGATGAAGGTGTCCATCCCCACCATTTCAGGGTAATTGTGTTGTTCATATTTTCTTATTCTTATGCGAACTTTATCTCTGGTCGACACTGATGTTAGTCGACTGATCCTTTGGAGTTGCAGTGCTGCTACTTCTGAGACCTCGGCCCGGGCCGATGACCACGAGATGGAGGATGCCGCAACTTCGAATCCAGGTGCCGTGTTCTTAATACCATTCTTAGTCGACTGACTCGCGACCTCTGATCCTGACACTTCTCTGCAGCTCCACCCAACATTGTTATCGATCTACCTGATGATGATGAGGATGAAGAGCCGCTGAAGCACAGGAGGAGTCGGAAAGCGCCTGCCGGCAAGGTGTCTCAGGATGTGTCAGCGCCTGAAATTCTGACTGTGGAGGGAGAGAACACCACTCGACACACGGTGACCTTCGCGACCCCACTGACGAGTGCTCAGCAGCCTTCCCTCTTCACGACTCACCACGTCCCAGAGGACCAAGCTGGTGCGGCGAAGGAGGCGATACGCCAGGCGGGACTCATGATGGAGCAGCTGAAGACCATCCGGGATGCGAGTCAAGCAGCTTATGACGCCAGCTCTGCCCTCCAAAGCAATGTCCAGGTCAGTCGACTGCTGTTTGTTCTGCTGGATATGCTACCAAAAACTTTTCTTTTCCGGGATTTATATTGGTCACCCACTGGGAGTGTCGAATAAACTCCGTGTTAGCGGGGGCAC
>NW_025297218.1:0-971 GCF_018294505.1 Triticum aestivum | reverse complement strand
TGCATAAGGTGGCTAGCGGGTGTCTGTCTCTCCTACTTTAGTCGGAACGGATTTGATGAAAAGGGTCCTTATGAAGGGTAAATAGAAATTGGCAAATCACGTTGTGGTCATACGTAGGTAAGAAACGTTCTTGCTAGAAACCTACAAACCACGTAAAAACTTGCAACAACAATTAGAGGACGTCTAACTTGTTTTTGCAGCAAGTGCTATGTGATGTGATATGGCCAGAAGATGTGATGAATGATATATATGATGTATGAGATTGATCATATTCTTGTAATAGGAATCACGACTTGCATGTCGATGAGTATGACAACCGGCAGGAGCCATAGGAGTTGTCTTTATTATTTTGTATGACCTGCGTGTCATTGAATAACGCCATGTAAATTACTTTACTTTGTTGCTAAACGCGTTAGCCATAGAAGTAGAAGTAATCGTTGGCGTGACGACTTCATAAAGACACAATGATGGAGATCATGATGATGGAGATCATGGTGTCATGCCAGTGACAAAGATGATCATGGTGCCCCGAAGATGGTGATCAAAGGAGCATGATGATATTGGCCATATCATGTCACTATTTGATTGCATGTGATGTTTATCATGTTTTTGCATCTTATTTGCTTAGAACGACGGTAGCAAGTAGGATGATCCCTTATAATAATTTCAAGAAAGTGTTCACCCTAACTGTGCACCGTTGCGAAGGTTCGTCGTTTCGAAGCACCACGTGATGATCGGGTGTGATAGATTCTTACGTTCGAATACAACGGGTGTTGACGAGCCTAGCATGTACAGACATGGCCTCGGAACACACGCAATACACTTAGGTTGACTTGACGAGCCTAGCATGTACAGACATGGCCTCGGAACACGGAGGACCAAAAGGTCGAGCATGAGTCGTATAGAAGATACGATCAACATGGAGATGTTCACCGATCTTGACTAGTCCGTCTCACGTGATGATCGGACAC
>NW_025297217.1:0-971 GCF_018294505.1 Triticum aestivum | reverse complement strand
GACACGGGATCATGCATTACGGTATGAGTAAAGTGACTTGCCGGAAACGAGACTGAACAAGGTATTGGGATACCGACGATCGAGTCTCGGGCAAGTAACGTACCGATTGACAAAGGGAATTGCATACAGGGTTTGATCGAATCCTCGACATAGTGGTTCATCCGATGACAACATCGAGGAGCATGTGGGAGCCATCATGGGTATCCAGATCCCGCTGATGGTTATTGACTGAGAGAGTCTCGGTCATGTCTGCATGTCTCCCGAACCCGTAGGGTCTACACACTTAAGGTTCAGTTACGCTAGGGTTATAGGGATATGTATATGCAGTAACCCGAATGTTGTTCGGAGTCCCGGATGAGATCCTGGACGTCACGAGGAGTTCCGGAATGGTCCGGAGGTAAAGATTTATATATGGGAAGTCCTGTTTCGGGCATCGGGACAAGTTTCGGAGTTATCGGTATTGTATCGGGACCACCGGAAGGGTCCCGGGGGTCCACCTGTCCCGGGGGGCCACATGGGCTGTGTGGGGGTGCGCCTTGGCCTAATGGGCCAAGGGCACCAGCCCCACATAGGCCCATGCGCCTAGGGTTCAAAGGGGGCAAGAGTCCTAGGAGGGTAAGGCACCTCCTAGGTGCCTTGGGGGGAGGGAAAACCCCCCTTGGCCGCCGCACCCCCTAGGAGATTTGATCTCCTAGGGCCGGCCACCCCCCCTTGGCACCCCTATATATAGTGGGGGGAGAGGAGGGACTTCAGACCTGAACGCCCTGGCCTTTGGTTGCCTCCTTCTCCCTCCCCAACACCTCCTCCACCTCCATAGTGCTTAGCGAAGCTCTGCCGGAGTACTGCAGCTCCACCAACACCACGCCGTCGTGCTGCTGCTGGTGCCATCTCCCTCAACCTCTCCTCCCTTCCTTGCTGGATCAAGAAGGAGGAGACGTGGCTGTTCCGTACGTGTGTTGAACGCGGAGGTG
>NW_025297216.1:0-971 GCF_018294505.1 Triticum aestivum | reverse complement strand
CCTACGGGTTCGGGAGACATGTAGACATGACCGAGACGTTCTCCGGTCAATAACCAACAGCGGGATCTGGATACCCATGATGGCTCCCACATGTTCCACGATGATCTCATCGGATGAACCACGATGTCAAGGACTTAATCAATCCCGTATTCAATTCCCTTTGTCTATCGGTATGTTACTTGCCCGAGATTCGATCGTCGGTATCCAATACCTTGTTCAATCTCGTTACCGGCAAGTCACTTTACTCGTTCCGTAACACATCATCCCGTGATCAACTCCTTGGTCACATTGCGCATATGATGATGTCCTACCGAGTGGGCCCAGAGATACCTCTCCGTTTACACGGAGTGACAAATCCCAGTCTCGATCCGCATAAAACAATAGATACTTTTGGAGATACCTGTAGTGCACCTTTATAGTCACCCAGTTATGTTGTGACGTTTGATACACCCAAAGCACTCCTACGGTATCCAAGAGTTACACGCTCTCATGGTCGAAGGAAGAGATACTTGACATTGGCAAAGCTCTAGCAAATGAACTACACGATCTTTTGTGCTAGTCTTAGGATTGGGTCTTGTCCATCACATCATTCTCCTAATGATGTGATCCCTTTATCAACGACATCCAATGTCCATAGCCAGGAAACCATGACTATCTGTTGATCACAACGAGCTAGTCAACTAGAGGCTCACTAGGGACATATTGTGGTCTATGTATTCACACGTGTATTACGATTTCCGGATAATACAGTTATAGCATGAATAAAAGACAATTATCATGAACAAGGAAATATAATAATAATACTTTTATTATTGCCTCTAGGGCATATTTCCAACAGTCTCCCACTTGCACTAGAGTCAATAATCTAGTTCACATCGCCATGTGATTAACACTCACAGGTCACATCACCATGTGACTAATACCCAAGAGTTTACTAGAGTCAGTAGTCTAGTTCACATCACTATGTGATT
>NW_025297215.1:0-971 GCF_018294505.1 Triticum aestivum | reverse complement strand
GTTTAGCTTGTTACCTCAGCTACGATCTTGTGCCTCGGCAGGATTTGGTAGATAGTCAGGCTTCTCAGCCTTTTTCATTTATAGATGTCTGTACTCAGACATGATAGCTTCCGCTTGTGCTTGATTTGTATGCTCTGAATGTTGGGTCATGAGACCCATGTTTGTAATATCTCGCTCCTCGGAGCCTATTGAATAAAATACTTGAGTCATAGAGTCATGTTGTGATGCCATGTTGTATTTGCACATATCGAGCATATTGTGGGTATGTTATTGAAATGCTTGGTATGTGTGGGATCTGACCATCTAGTTGTTTATCTTTAGTAGCCTCTCTTACGGGGAAATGTCTCCTAGTGTTTCCACCGAGCCATGGTAGCTTGCTACTGCTCCGGAACACTTAGGCTGGCCGGCATGTGTCCTTCTTCGTTCCTGTGTCTGTCCCTTCGGGGAAATGTCACGCGGTGAATACCGGAGTCCTGTTAGCCCACTACAGCCTGGTTTACCGGAGTCCTGCTAGCCCAGTGCTACAGCCTGGACCCACTTGCTGATGACCGACACGTTTGAAGCTGGGTCATGGATGCCTGTCCCTGTAAGTCTGTGCCGCTTTGGGTTTACGACTAGCCATGTCAGCCCGGGCTCCTTATCATATGGATGCTAGCGACACTGTCATATACGTGTGCCAAAAGGCGCAAACGGTCCCGGGTAAAGGTAAGGCGACACCCGTGGGAATACCGTGCGTGAGGCCGCAAAGTGATATGAAGTGTTACATGCTAGATCTATGTGGCATTGAGTCGGGGTCCTGACAGCGTTGGTATCAGAGCTTGACTGCCTGTAGGATTACCAAGCCAAACTGGTCGAAGTTGAGTCTAGAAATTCTTTAGTTATATAAGGGAATTGATTGTGGGATGGAACGTAAGGCTCTTTTTACTCCTTATACCTCATGGCCTTCTGATCTGAGTCATCTTATCTTTCCT
>NW_025297214.1:0-971 GCF_018294505.1 Triticum aestivum | reverse complement strand
ATCAACTCCGGCGCCAACTCTTCCATTTCTTCTAGCACGCTAGGCGATAGTTCTTTCGCACAAAGAACACGGAAGAAATAGCTGAGTTCTGCCAGTACTAGCCATTCATCCTCAGGGATGAAGCCACGCAACATCACCGGCATTACCCGCTCAATCCATATGTGCCAATCATGACTATTGAGACCAAATATCTTCAATTTATCAAGACTGGCTCCCCTCTGTAGATTCGCTGCATACCCATCGGGGAACATCAACTGCATTTTCACCCACAAGATAATTTCCCTCATAGCCGGCCTTCCAAGATTGAACCATGCCTTTGGCTTCGTCCAGTTCTGCTTTCCTTTCGGTTCTTTCATGTTTTGTAACGGCCTATCACATAGCGCCTCCAGATCGACTCTAGCCTTAGTATTATAATTTGACTTCCCATCTATGCCGAACAATGTACCAAAAAGTGCCGCAGCGATATTCTTCTCAGTGTGCATCACGTCGATGTTGTGTGGGCAAAGGAGGTCTTTGAAGTAAGGCAGATCCCATACGCATGTTTTGTGAGTCCAGGCGTGCTTAGAATTATACCCCTTGAAGTACCCTGGACGCTCGGGATCTGGCTCGAGAGCGTTTAACTGATCCAGGGTCTGTTGGCCTGTCAATGCATGTGGTGTAGAGTTTTTGACAACTCTACCTCTGATGAAGTTCTTCTTGTCTTTCCTGAACTTATGGCGAGGATTCAGGAACTCTCTATGCATGTCGAAGCAAGAAAACTTGCGACCGGCCTGAAGCCAACGAAACTCAAGAGCTCCCTTGCATGTGGGGCACGGGAACCTTCCATGCACACACCAGCCAACGAATAGCGCATACGCCGGCAAGTCATGCGTCGAGTACATGTACCAGACACGCATTATGAAGTTCCGTTTGCTATAGGCATCGTATGTCTTGAACCCATTATCCCAGGCTTCTTGCAATTCGTCCTTTAG
>NW_025297213.1:0-971 GCF_018294505.1 Triticum aestivum | reverse complement strand
CTATGGAAATTTCTACCCCTGGTTCTAGATGGCAGACCTCTAGGGTAAGTTATGGAAATGAAATCCAAGTCGACAGACTTGTTTTTCTCGCGTCTTTGATAGCCCTTAAATCTTCAGATATTAATATCATTTTGGGTATGGACTGGATGTCAGCTCATCAAGCCAAAATTGATTGCTTCTCTAGGACTGTTCAACTCACCCATCCTTCGGGGAAGATAGTCAATGTCTTGACCCGAATAGCCAAGCGACAATTATATTCTCTTAACGCCAGCCCTTTGCCAGACCTTGAGGACATTCCGGTAGTCCGTGACTTCCCGGATGTCTTTCCAGAGGAATTGCCAGGTGTTCCACCTGACAGGGATGTTGAGTTCGTAATCGACCTCATCCCCGGAACTGTTCCGATTGCTAGAAGACCTTATAAGATGGCACCACTAGAACTAGCCGAGCTTAAGAAACAACTCGATGAAATCTTGAAAAAGGGTTTCATCCGCCCTAGTTCATCTCCGTGGGCTTGCCCCGTCCTATTCGTCAAGAAGAAGGATGGTACGGACCGGATGGTTGTAGATTACCGACCTGTCAATTTGGTCACAATCAAGAACAAATATCCACTTCCCAGGATCAATGATCTGTATGATCAGCTCGCTGGATCCTCAGTCTTCTCCAAGATGGATTTGAGGTTGGGCTACCATCAAATCAAAATCAGAAACGGGGACATTCCTAAAACGGCCTTTGTTACTCGTTATGGCCAATACGAGTACACCGTCATGTCCTTCGGTTTAACCAACGCTCCAGCCACCTTTTCTCGGTTAATGAACTCAATCTTCATGGAGTATTTGGATAAATTCGTCGTGGTTTACCTCGATGATATACTCATCTACTCCAAGAACGAGGAAGAACATGCCGAACATCTAAGGCTAGTGTTGAAGAAACTTCGAGAGCATCGCCTTTATGCCAAATTTTCTAAATGTGAA
>NW_025297212.1:0-971 GCF_018294505.1 Triticum aestivum | reverse complement strand
CACACCCAAAGATCTGGGATGTGATCGGCTTAACTATCATCACTTTCTTCTGTGTTTCACACCCAGGAGGGAATCTCTGTAATAGTTAGGGTAGCTAGTTATGTGTTTTGGCATTTGAAACGCGAAGAAATTTTATGTGCAAGCAAATTCTTTCATGCATTTACTGATTTTTTCAGCTAAATGACCCTGAAATTGAAAAGCATTTCAAATGAACTCAGAAAAGGATGAAAGTTGGCATGGTATCATAATTTCACCCACATAGCATGTGCAAAAAAGTAGAGAGGGTTACCGCAAAAACTGGATGCACTTCGTGTACAAAATGGACAATCTGTTTCGAAGTATCAGGGTTTCGGACGAAAACTCATCCGTTACAAAGGCATTTCATTTTTTAAATAACTTAAGCATTACCAAATTGAATATAATGATAAAACACACTAATATTAAACATAAGAAAAAAGAATCACTGAAAAATGTATTTCTAAAGTTAAGTTATTCACAAACTAGTGATTCACACAAATTTCAAATAATTCAAAATTTAAACTATTCAAATTTAAAAACTACCGGCACTAACTGAAAGTTTCTAAAAACTATCAAAAATATTCACAAAGAAACTCTAAATACAGCAAAAAACAACTAAAAATAAATAAAACAAAATAAATAAAGCAGAAAAGAAAAAACTAAATGAAAAAAGCCCACCTACCGGGCCACAGCGGCCTGCATACGACTAGAAACCCAACCTGTTGTTGGGCCGGGATGCAGGCCCGCAAGCCCAATAGGCCCCACAGGGCAGAGTAGCAGAGGTAGGCCCAGAAGGCCTGCTTTAGAGAGGAGCTCGAGACAGCAGCGGCGGCGGGGCTTATAAGCAGGTGTGAGCGCCCTTCAGCTAGCGAGGTGGGACTAAACTTCTGCGCCCCTCGCCTGGCAGCGCACCCCCTTTAGTATTGGGTCGTGACATCAACCGGTACTAAAGG
>NW_025297211.1:0-971 GCF_018294505.1 Triticum aestivum | reverse complement strand
GGGGGTAGCAATGCCACCGGAGCGTCGTACCGGGCCCTCATACATGCGGGGTGGTGTTGTGGCATGTCCGAAGAGGCGGCACGCGTCTCCGGTGCGTGGCCCCCCTCACGAACGGCGCCGCCGCCGGCACCCGGAGGGGGGAAACGGACGCGTCGAGTCTACACGGAGTGGATGTAGCTGTGGGCCTGGCCCGGATGTTGCTCCAAAGTGTTCCTATGGGCCGGCCTAACACAACCGGGTGGAGAGGTCCACTGGTCAAAGCCCGTCCGTGCAAAGTCAAAGGGCTAGATCCCGTGGTCAAACGCTACAGGGTTAGGCGGGACGGGGGCCCTGGGGGGGGTAGCAATGCCACCGGAGCGTCGTACCGGGCCCTCATACATGCGGGGTGGTGTTGTGGCATGTCCGAAGAGGCGGCACGCGTCTCTGGGTTGTGGCCCCCCTCACGGACGGCAATGAAACGGTGGTAGACGTTCTGCGGTAACGATGCAGCGTGAATATTATTAAATACTTGGAGTGCGATAAAATCATGAGTTTTTTTACACAACATGGGCACATGTGCTATAGGACTGATGGTAATTTTTCATAATTTTTTGTGATGGAGAAGTATCTGAACACTTCCCTCTACGCGGATTGCTCTTCGCACGTCTACGACTGTGACCGGCGGCCTTCGGGGGGTAGCATACCGTAAAATCTTGCGTAGGCGGCCTCTCACAAGTCTGGAAGTGTTGAGGCGGTTGCAAACGCCCAGCACGCGTCTCCGGTGCGTGCCCCCCTCACGGACGGCGCCGCCGCCGGCACCCGGAGGGGGGAAACGGACGCGTCGGGTCTACACGGAGTGGATGTAGCTGTGGGCCTGGCCCGGATGTTGCTCCCCGGTGTCCCTCTGGGCCGACCCGACACAACCGGGTGGAGAGGTCCACTGGTCAAAGCCCGTCCGTGCAAAGTCAAAGGGCTAGATCCCGTGGTCAAAC
>NW_025297210.1:0-971 GCF_018294505.1 Triticum aestivum | reverse complement strand
AAGTAACTCTTTTGAGGTGGCGCACACGAGTCCACATATTCACCATATCAATACACCACTATGGATCCGCTCCCGTCTCCCTACGAGAACGCCATCCATAGCACTCACGCTTATCTTGCGTATTTTAGAGTATCCACTTTCACTTGTCTATGAACTGATATAAGCAACCCAGAAGTCCTTTACCGCGGACACGGCTATTCGAATAGATGATGTTAACCCTGCAGGGGTGTACTTCTTCATACATGTTTCCACCACTTAGCGTCTGCACACGACATGTGCTCGGCAGACTTCAAGCGAAAGCCGACGTGGGTGTAGACCACGACCTACCTAAACACTCAAGTCTCTAGTCCAGGTTTATCGCCTATTCGGGTTCCATCCATGAGGAGATCCGGCCGGAGTTTCGCTCACAGCCCTAAACGATGTGAACAGGGTTCCCAAGATACCAAACGGGCATCCGGTACACCGTGCCACGTACCTACCGCATCACAGCCCACCCCTACGGTTAGCGCTGTCCACGGCCTCCAGTAAGCTACAAACACCAGAAACTACTTGCAACTCCCGGACAGAGGACTAGGGTGAATAAGAAGTCGAGCGGGGTCATATTTCAGGGCCCAATGTATGGTAGTAGCTGAGTCATGGATCACAAACACAGAACTCAGTTCCTAAGGACGGCTTCAATGAGACAACCCACCATGTACTCCTACATGGCCTCTCACCGACACCTTTTACCAAATCGTGTTCACACACTTAGCTCACACACAGTAGGACATGTTCACACGCCTCTGATTCATCCCCGATGAATCAGACCTGACTCAACTCTAAGCAGTAGCAGGCATGACAAACAAACATGAATGAGTAGGCACAACAGGGCTCAAACAACTCCTACTCATGCTAGTGGGTTTCATCTATTTACTGTGGCAATGACAGGTCATGCAAAGGATAAAGGGGTTCAGCTACCGCAGCAAGTAACA
>NW_025297209.1:0-971 GCF_018294505.1 Triticum aestivum | reverse complement strand
TCTAGCAAGAACGTTTCTTACCTACGCATGAACCACAACGTGATATGCCAATTGCTATTTACCCTTCATAAGGACCCTTTTCATCGAATCCGATCCGACTAAAGTGGGAGAGACAGACACCCGCCAGCCACCTTATGCAACTAGTGCATGTTTGTCGGTGGAACCGGTCTCACGTAAGCGTACGTGTAAGGTTGGTCCGGGCCGCTTCATCCCACGATGCCGCCGAATCAAGATAAGACTAGTAACGGCAAGCATATTGAACAATATCGACGCCCACAACTACTTTGTGTTCTACTCGTGCAAAGAATCTACGCAATAGACCTAGCTCATGATGCCACTGTTGGGGAACGTAGCAGAAATTCAAAATTTTCCTACGTGTCACCAAGATCTATCTATGGAGAGACTAGCAACGAGGGGAAGGAGAGTGCATCTACATACCCTTGTAGATCGCTAAGAGGAAGCGTTCAAGTGAACGGGGTTGATGGAGTCGTACTCGTCGTGATTCAGATCACCGATGATCCTAGTGCCGAACGGACGGCACCTCCGTGTTCAACACACGTACAGCTCGATGATGTCTCCCACGCCTTGATCCAGCAAGGAGAGAGGGAGAGGTTGAGGAAGACTCCATCTAGCAGCAGCACAACGGCGTGGTGGTGATGGAGGAGCGTGGCAATCCTGCAGGGCTTCGCCAAGCACCTACGGGAGAGGAGGAGGTGTCACGGGAGGGAGGGAGGCGCCAAGGGCTCAGGTATGGATGCCCTCCCTCCCCTCCACTATATATAGGGGCAGGGGAGAGGGGGGAGGCGCAGCCTTGCCCCTTCCTCCAAGGAAGGGGTGCGGCTAAGAGGGGGGGAGGAGTCCATCCTCCCCAAGGCACCTCGGAGGTGCCTTCCCCCTTTAGGACTCTCCCCTTTTTCCTATATCTTGGCGCATGGGCCTCTAGGGGCTGGTGCCCTTGGCCCATGTAGGCC
>NW_025297208.1:0-971 GCF_018294505.1 Triticum aestivum | reverse complement strand
TCCCCGGAAGCCCTGCATCGCCGCCACGTCGCTGTTCCCCTCTTCGGACTCCGACCACCGTCGCCGTCAAATTCGTCGTCTCCGGCGCGTCCCCGAGCCCGCTTCGACGCCCACTGCAACCGCGGTGAGCCCCCGGAGCGTTTCCCCCTTCTTCCCTGGTCTCTCCCGACCTCTAGGCCCTAGCTCCACCTCGACCGAGAGCTCCACGCCGCCGGCGATGTCGCCGTCGTGGCCACGGTCGCCGTAGCGCCCAACCGAGCACACCATCGTGCTCCACACATCACCAGGAGCACGTAGAACGCACCAACGCCTCCCCAAACCCCCTGCAACACTGATCCCGACCGCACCCGAACTCCGGCCGCCGCAGCCGAGCTCGCCGCCGTCAACTCCGGCCACCCCGAGCCCAACCACCACCACCAATAGACGCGGCTCAACCTCAGCAACACGTATATGCCTTCCGCCGTCCATTTGGTCGTCGGAATGGCAAAAAGCACTCTCGCCGCCGTCTCGGATCTCGCCGGCGTCATGTCGCCGGTGGGGTTTGACTTGACCGACCTGGGGTTTGACCCCCCCAGGGTCACTGACGCGTGGGCCCTGTCGGCCAGATGGTTAGGTTAGCGCTAACTACTGTTAGTCAACCCCCCTGACACTGACAGTGGGCCCCAGCGCCACTAATTAGTAATTAGAATTAATTTAAATCTGTTTAACCCCCCCTGTCACTGACGTGTGGCCCCCACACGTCAGGTTTGACTTCAGCCAGCCGCAGTTGACCTGCTGACGTCACACTGACGTCAGGCTGACGCAGTAATTGAATTTCTGGATTTAAATTAAATCAGGAAATTCCAGAATATTAATTAAACTTCAAAAATTCATAACTTTTATTCTGTAACTCCAAATTGGACAAATTATATATGAAAAATGATCAGAAAAATCCAATCTATCCATCTGTACCATTTCCATGCATGATCAAA
>NW_025297207.1:0-971 GCF_018294505.1 Triticum aestivum | reverse complement strand
AAAACGATATGTACTTAGCTTACTTATGTCAAAAATTGCATAATTAGCTCATAAACGACCCATTTCACCTAGGTTAACTCATAAACGACCCATTTCACCTAGGTTAGCTCATAAACGACCCATTTCACCTAGGTTAGCTCATAAACGACCCATTTCACCTAGGTTAGCTCATAAATGACCCATTTCACCTAAGTTAGCTCAAAAAGATCCATTTCAACTAAATTAGCTCATAAATGATCCATTTCACCTAAGTTAGCTCAAAAACGATCCATTTCAACTAAATTAGCTCAAAAATGATCCATTTCAACAAAGTTAGCTCAAAAACGATCCATTTCAACTAAGTTAGCTCAAAAACGATCCATTTGACCTAAGTGAGCTAAAAAAGATCCATTTCACCTTAGTTACCTCAAAAACGATCCATTTCAACTAAGTTAGCTCAAAAACGATGCATTTCAACTAGGTTAGCTCCAAAATGACCCATTTCACCTTACTTAGCTCATAAACGACCCATTTCAACTAAGTTAGCTCATAAATGATCCATTTCAACTAAGTTAGCTCATAAACAACCCATTTCAACTTAGTTAGCTCATATATGATCCATTTCACCTAAGTTAGCTCATAAATGACATATACTTCTTGTTCTAGTCTTCTTCTTGTTCTAGTCACCTATTTCTAACTTTCTTATTTACCATTTTGCAGATTTCATTCACTTGATGGAAGCTAGCTTGCTATGATGGAGTGCCTTTGATGAAACTTTGCATTGTATCTAGCTTGCTATCTTCATGACACTTTGCATTGTAATATATATATGGATGGAACAATGTGTATGGATGGAACTTCCTTATGTATGAACAATGTGTATGGATGAAACTGATGTGATATGTGATATGTGCTGGATATGTGATATGTGATATGTGCTGGATATGTGATATGTGATATGTGCTAGATATGTGTTGGATATGTGCTGGATA
>NW_025297206.1:0-971 GCF_018294505.1 Triticum aestivum | reverse complement strand
AACTCCTAGTTTTTCTGTGTTCAAAATGCACCATTCAAAGCCACATAATCGATTTTCAACCCTTTCTGACTTCATTTGTTATTTTTCATGCATTTACTGATTTTTTGAGCTATAAGACCCCGAAATTGAAAAGCACTACAAATGAACTCTGAAAAGGTCGAAAGTTGGCATGGTGTCATCATTTCACCCACATAGCATGTGCAAGAAAGTAGAGAGGCTTACGGCAAAAACTGGATGCACTTCGTGTACAAAACGGACAATCTCATTCGAAGTATCAGGGTTTCACACGGAAACTCGTCTGTTACAAAGGGATTTCATTTTATTGATCTTATTTGAACTCCATAGTTTTTCTGTGTTCAAATGCACCATTCAAAGCCACATCATCAATTTTCAACCTTTTCTGACTCCATTTTTTATTTTTCATGCATTTACTGAGTTTTTTGAGCTATAAGACCCTGAAATTGAAAAGCACTACAAATGAACTCTGAAAAGGTTGAAAGTTGGCATGGTGTCATCATTTCACCCACATAGCATGTGCAAGAAAGTAGAGAGGCTTACGGAAAAAACTGGATGCACTTCGTGTACAAAACGGACAATCTCATTCGAAGTATCAGGGTATCACACGGAAACTCGTGTGTTACAAAGAGATTTCATTTTCTTGAACTTATTTGAACTCCTAGTTTTTCTGTGTTCAAAATGCACCATTCAAAGCCACATCATCGATTTTCAACCCTTTCTGACTTCATTTGTTATTTTTCATGCATTTACTAATTTTTTGAGTTGTAAGACCCTGAAATTGAAAAGCACTACAAATGAACTCTGAAAAGGTTGAAAGTTGGCATGGTGTCATCATTTCACCCACATAGCATGTTCAAGAAAGTAGAGAGGCTTACGGCAAAAACTGGATGCACTTCGTGTACAAAACAAACAATCTCATTCGAAGTATCAGTTTTTCATACGGAAACTCGTCT
>NW_025297205.1:0-971 GCF_018294505.1 Triticum aestivum | reverse complement strand
AAAATCTTTAATTTTAATTTTAATAGTAGGTTCCCATTCATCATAGAGTTTTCTAGGGATAGAAACTTTCAACTCAAGTTTTTCTTCATAAGATTGCATCAAAGCATCGACAATATGTTTGGTAAAGGCCTTATTTTGACTATAAGCATGAGGAGATTCTAGCACAGATTGCAACAAGGAAATACAACCAATCAAAGAGCAATTTTCATAATTAAATTCCTTGAGATCCAAAATAGTGGGTTTAGCAACATCACGGTTTTTATTTATTCCAATCCCACTTTCATCAATTTCATCATCAAGATCTAGAAACTCCGAATTCTTAGAATGCCTTCTAGGTAAAGGAAGATAATCTTCAGATTCATCAAGATTCATATTGCAAAACAAAGATTTAATGGGGGACACATCAATAACTTTTAGATCTTCATCTTGATTTTCATAGGGATTGGAAGAACACGCTTTAATAAAGGCATCTTTGGAAGCACCCATCCTAGCGGTTCTTTCCTTGCACTCATTAATGGAAATTCTCATGGCTTTGAGAGACTCATTGATATCATACTTAGGAGGAATAGATCTAAGCTTTAAAGAATCAATTTCAAGAGAAATTCTATCAACGTTCCTAGCCAAATCATCAACTTTAAGCAATTTCTCTTCAAGCAAAGCATTAAAATTCTTTTGTGAATTCATAAACTCTTTAACACTATTCTCAAATTCAGAGGGCATCTTATTAAAATTTCCATAAGAGTTATTGTAGGAATTTCCATAATTATTAGAAGGATTACTAGGATAAGGCCTAGGATTAAAATTCCTTCTATAAGCGTTGTTTCCAAAACTATTCCTACCAACAAAATTCACATCCATAGATTCATTATTATTCTCAAGCAAAGTAGATAAAGGCATATCATTGGGATCAAGAGGAGTATTTTTAGGAGCAAACATCTTCATAAGTTCATCCATCTTTTCACTCAAAACAT
>NW_025297204.1:0-971 GCF_018294505.1 Triticum aestivum | reverse complement strand
AAAAAGATTGTGAGGCTTTAGAAATAGTTTGCCATTTTCATAAATTAAAAAGGCATTTAATTTATTTCTTAGGCCACTGTTTGAAGTAGCTTAGGCCACTCAAACCTTTTTGCAAAAATGTTGGTTCACCACCAAAATTAGTTGTGGATTATTCTGCACATGATGAACATTTTTGTTTTCATGTCTGAGCATTTTGAATTTCAGACAAAATTTGAATTTGAATTCAACTGGAATTTAAAAGAGAAAGGAGACAATTATGATCAGGAACATGTTTAGCAAAAAGATTAACTTAACCCCAGGGGTTACTGTAGCATCATTACACCGGGGTGTTACAACTCTCCTCCTCTAAAAGAAATTCTCGTCCCGAGAATTAAGAGGTAGAAGGGAAAAGATCGGGGTATTCAGCCCGGAGGTTATCTTCGCGTTCCCAAGTGGCTTCCTCTTTAGTATGATTCGACCATTGCACCTTGAGGAACTTAGTAACCTTCTTGCAGGTTCGACGTTCAGCTTCTTCAAGAATGCAGATCGGATGCTCCTTGTATGTGAGATCATCTTGAATTTCAATCAATTCCGGATCCACTTCACGTTCCGGATCCTTGAAGCATCGACGAAGTTGCGACACATGGAAGACATCATGAACGTGAGAGAACTGAGGTGGCAACTCCAGTTGATAAGCCACCAGTCCACGACGGGCGAGAATACGGAAGGGACCAATGTAGCGAGGAGCTAACTTTCCCTTGACTCCGAACCGATGAGTGCCTCTCAAAGGAGTGACACGCAGATAAGCTTGTTCACCAGGTTGATAAGTTGAACCCCAGTGTTTCCGGTCATAGTTGCTCTTCTGGCGGGATTGGGCCGCCTTGAGATTATCCCGGACAATGCGAACCTGCTCTTCAGCTTGTTGAATAATGTCCGGACCAATGAGTGCTCGTTCCCCAGTTTCTGACCAATTCAGAGGGGTTCGGCACTTA
>NW_025297203.1:0-971 GCF_018294505.1 Triticum aestivum | reverse complement strand
CGGGCCCGCGCGTCAGATGCCACGCTGGCGAATCGGCACTCGCCCGCTCGCTCAATAGGTGCGGTCCGGCTCGAACCGGACCGGCCCGTGCTCCACTCTGTTCCTCCTCGCTCCTGCCTCCCTCCTTGCTCCTCTCTCGTCGCCCTCGTCACCGCCGGCAGCTTTGCCGGAGCGGAGCGCCGCCGCCCGCCATGGTTTTCGAAGACGAAAGCAGTGAGGACACGTCCAGCCTGCCGTACATGCACTCGACCTCATCCACGGACGGGCTTAACCAGGTGATTTTCCTTGAGCTAGGTCTAGGGTTAGGGTTTCAGATTTGGGGCTTTTTGATTTGGTTGATTTCGCTGGGTTTTGATTTGGGCATTTTGATTGTACGAGCTTCGGCAGGTCCCTTTCAGCGTTGAAGATCCAGATTACCAGGGGCTTGAGCTGGAAACGATGTCGCCATGTGAGAAGCACGTCAAGGCATCTGAGAGGCTTGTCGCATTTGAAGGAACAGACACAAGGAGAAGGTTCCTAGCATGTGCAGAGCCGGTATGAATTCTATGCTGATAGTGGGATATTATATATAGGTTGATAGTGTCATATTATTGTTGGTTTGACAGTGCCATATTGAACATGAGTGAACATGAGTACAAGGCCTGATTATTAAGGGCATATTCATATATAGGTTGATAGTGTCATATTATTGTTGGTTTGACAGTATCTAGGTGGATAGTATGTACTGCATATGCTTTGGCAGTTCACCAAATTTGCAGTTAGAGATTGCTCTCTCTTGTTTTGTAGCGATTAGCAAAATCTAGTTCAAAGCTGTAGCTGAGTGGTGCTGTAATTTGTCATGCTGTTATTTAGTGGGTAGGTACATCTCAATTACTAGTGTAGCTTAGTGGTGCTATTATTACCAATGTACAGTGTTATTGCTTTGCACTAGTTATTTACCTGTGCTTCTGAAGTAACATGTTTATTTTTTT
>NW_025297202.1:0-971 GCF_018294505.1 Triticum aestivum | reverse complement strand
GTGCGGGATGGATTGATCACCATACCGACTTACTCTTATTATTCGCTTTGCTATATGGGATGGTAAATCTGAGTGACTTACCTATAGTGGAGAGACGACGATCAAAACCTTGTTTGAACCTTAGAAAGGTATAGGTATTTTTTTTCCCTTGTACACGGCAGTTGTTGCCAACCGTAGGTTATACGGTGAGGTTCAACCCAGACCCTTTCCTGCAGGAGAAACCATAAATTGTTGACCACCACGAGATATCGATAGTTGTTTAGCATTGGCGTCAGACCCGTCAGCTATGAAGACCCAGTTTTGGGATAACCTTGCCAAGATGAAAGGACAAAGGAATTGAGGAAAAGGTTATGCCACTACCGGAAGAGCCCAGAGAAGGGATTATCCTTAATATCTGAGAAGACTGACACTGTCAACGATAAGGATGGAGTATATGAGTTTTGATGGAACCGTAACAATGTTTCTAAGGGTGGTAGCATCCCAGACCCCGGAGACGATTGATGGATTTGAGGAGACCCCAAACCCTAACCTTTTCTTGCTAGCCTCTCCGAATCTCGAGGACGAGATTCATTTTAAGGGTGGTAGTTTGTAACATCCCAAAATTCTAAATTTTGGAATGTTATAAACAAATAGATAGATTTGATTGATTGTTTGATTGATTGCGTGAATTGAGTGAGATTCGAATTCTTTTTGAAAGTTAAATGAGAGGGAATAAAAGGACTTTCCCAAACTTTCATATTGGTTTTCTGATCTTCGTGAATTCAAATTCTTTTCAACACAAAGCCCCGGAGAGAAGATGACATGACTTCTTCCATTTATTTAAATGACAAGGGGTGTTGAGAATATTTGAATTTCATTTGAAAATATTTCCAATTCAGAAACTTTAAGCAACTCAATGATTTTCACGAGAGAAGATAAAATGACTTCTTCAAATTATATGAAATATGAGTTGGGAGTTTCAAAGAATTAAA
>NW_025297201.1:0-971 GCF_018294505.1 Triticum aestivum | reverse complement strand
ACTTGGTACTTGCGAACCGTGCCTCATGGGCAAGATGACTAAAACACCGTTCTCCGGTACTATGGAGAGAGCAACAGATTTGTTGGAAATCATACATACCGATGTATGTGGCCCGATGAATATTGAGGCTCGTGGCGGATATCGTTATTTTCTCACCTTCACAGATGATTTAAGCAGATATGGGTATATCTACTTAATGAAACATAAGTCTGAAACATTTGAAAAGTTCAAAGAATTTCAGAGTGAAGTTGAAAATCATCGTAACAAGAAAATAAAGTTTCTACGATCTGATCGTGGAGGAGAATATTTGAGTTACGAGTTTGGTGTACATTTGAAAAACTGTGGAATAGTTTCGCAACTCACGCCACCCGGAACACCACAGCGTAATGGTGTGTCCGAACGTCGTAATCGTACTTTACTAGATATGGTGCGATCTATGATGTCTCTTACTGATTTACCGCTATCATTTTGGGGATATGTTTTAGAGACGGACGCATTCACGTTAAATAGGGCACCATCAAAATCCGTTGAGACGACGCCTTATGAACTGTGGTTTGGCAAGAAACCAAAGTTGTCGTTTCTTAAAGTTTGGGGCTGCGATGCTTATGTGAAAAAGCTTCAACCTGATAAGCTCGAACCCAAATCGGAGAAATGTGTCTTCATAGGATACCCAAAGGAGACTATTGGGTACACCTTCTATCACAGATCCGAAGGCAAGACATTCGTTGCTAAGAATGGATCCTTTCTAGAGAAGGAGTTTCTCTCGAAAGAAGTGAGTGGGAGGAAAGTAGAACTTGACGAGGTAACTGTACCTGCTCCCTTACTGGAGAGTAGTTCATCACAGAAAACTGTTTCAGTGACACCTACACCAGTTAGTGAAGAAGCCAATGATAATGATCATGAAACTTCAGATCAAGATACTGCTGAACCTCGTAGATCAACGAGAGTAAGATCCACACCAGAGTGGTACG
>NW_025297200.1:0-971 GCF_018294505.1 Triticum aestivum | reverse complement strand
AAACGTGAGTACAAATGTACCCAGCAAGACTTACATCAGATCTATCTACACATGCATCATTATCAACAAAGGGGATGGTGGAGTTTGACTGCAGCAAGCCAGCTTTGACTCGGTGGCTATCCTGAACTACGACTGCAAGTAACTCTTTTGAGGTGGCGCACACGAGTCCACATATTCACCATATCAATACACCACTATGGATCCGCCCCCGTCTCCCTACGAGAACGCCATCCATAGCACTCACGCTTATCTTGCGTATTTTAGAGTATCCACTTTCACTTGTCTATGAACTGATATAAGCAACCCAGAAGTCCTTTTCCGCGGACACGGCTATTCGAATAGATGATGATAACCCTGCAGGGGTGTACTTCTTCATACATGTTTCCACCACTTAGCGTCTGCACACGACATGTGCTCGGCAGACTTCAAGAGAAAGCCGACGTGGGTGTAGACCACGACCTACCTAAACACTTAAGCCTCTAGTCCAGGTTTATCGCCTATTCAGGTTCCATCCGCAGGGAGTCCGGCCGAGGTTTCCCATACGGCCCCGAACGATGTGAACAGGGTTCCCGAGATACCTAACGGGTATTCGGTACACCCGGCCACGTACCTACCGCATCACAGCCCACCCCTACGGTCAGCGCTGTCCACGGCCTCCAGCATACTACAAACACCAGAAACTACTTGCAACTCCTGGACAGAGGACAAGGGTGAATAAGAAGTCGAGCGGGGTCATATTTCAGGGCCCAATGTATGGTAGTAGCTGAATCATGGATCACAAACACAGAACTCAGTTCCTGAGGACGGCTACAATGAGACAACCCACCATGTACTCCTACATGGCCTCTCACCGCTACCTTTACCAAATCATGTTCACACACTTAGCTCACACACAGTAGGACATGTTCACACGCCTCTGATTCATCCCCGATGAATCAGACCTGACTCAACTCTAAGCAGTAGCAGGCATG
>NW_025297199.1:0-971 GCF_018294505.1 Triticum aestivum | reverse complement strand
AGATTGCAATCTGGATATTGCGAATATAAGATGAAAGCTTTATTGATCAAGGTGGGGTTCTGTGACGCCTTTGTCTGGTCGTTGAACACAAACGAAGTACGCGAAGTTGCAGCTATGGCGAACTTTTAATCTAAACAAAACCCAAAGTCTAAACGATGCCCTAAGGGCTGTATATATGGAGGAAGAGGGGGGAATTTCGTGGCCCTTGGTGGAGGGGTCCGAAATCAACCCTATCTCTTGTTTCCCCACACATACGGACTCTAAAAATAGCCTATACTTATGTATTTCGAAATTACATGGGCCTGGCCCAATAATAAGGTGACGCAGCACCTAGAATAGCCTCGGGACGAAATTTATGAAGTGGCATCTTGTATATTTCGTCCAAGGCTTCATGCACCCATTATGGTGGCTTCAAAGTCCTGAAATCATCACTTGTAACTCCGTTCTTGTTTCCCTTGCGCATGCCATCATCTCCATGCTTGTTCTTGCTCCAATGTTCATCCTTCTCCAAGCTAGGCCCTTCATTTGTAAGCTAAACAAATGATAGAGGCAAAGGTGTCCCGTCTTTCGATGAGATGGTGGATTTCGCTTTGGTGGAAGTCGACTTTGACGATCCGACTACGAACGTGCGAGGACGTCGCGCCTTAGCAATCGCTAAACCAACTCCGAGAGGTTATTGACCACGCCGGAGCACGATCAACCTGACCACGAGGGTCTGTTTCCTGCGAGCAAACGAAGAACAAGCAAGAAACTAAGATTGCAATCTGGATATTGCGAATATAAGATGAAAGCTTTATTGATCAAGGTGGGGTTCTGTGACGCCTTTGTCTGGTCGTTGAACACAAACGAAGTACGCGAAGTTGCAGCTATGGCGAACTTTTAATCTAAACAAAACCCAAAGTCTAAACGATGCCCTAAGGGCTGTATATATGGAGGAAGAGGGGGAGAATTTCGTGGCCCTTGGTGGAGGG
>NW_025297198.1:0-971 GCF_018294505.1 Triticum aestivum | reverse complement strand
GGCCAAAGCAATGTGCAATCGTCTTTGTAGTGGAGCTGGGAGGGGCAAGGATAAGGGACGAAGACCGGGGTAACATGTCGGATGCGATCATACCAGCACTAAAGCACCGGATCCCATCAGAACTCCGAAGTTAAGCGTGCTTGGGCGAGAGTAGTACTAGGATGGGTGACCTCCTGGGAAGTCCTCGTGTTGCATTCCCTTTTTAATTTTTTTCGCGCCGCTTGCAAAACAAAACGCACGTGTAAGTAATATATTTACCGTGTTTTATTATTTTGCACGAGTGCGGTAAGTCATAGCTGGGTGCTCACGATTCACAGGTCCAGCGTCGGCGTTGTGGCGCGGCAAGCGTGCACTGGTGCGGTTGAGAGGGAGGGGTGGAAACCGCGTTAAACTCGTCTCCGTAGATGAGAGGGAGCGGCCAAAGCAATGTGCAATCGCTTTTGTAGTGGAGCTGGGAGGGGCAAGGATAAGGGACGAAGACCGGGGTAACATGTCGGATGCGATCATACCAGCACTAAAGCACCGCATCCCATCAGAACTCCGAAGTTAAGCGTGCTTGGGCGAGAGTAGTACTAGGATGGGTGACCTCCTGGGAAGTCCTCGTGTTGCATTCCCTTTTTAATTTTTTTCGCGCCGCTAGCAAAACAAAACGCACGTGTAAGTAATATATTTACCGTGTTTTATTATTTTGCACGAGTGCGGTAAGTCATAGCTGGGTGCTCACGATTCACGGGTCCAGCGTCGGCGTTGTGGCGCGGCAAGCGTGCACTGGTGCGGTTGAGAGGGAGGGGTGGAAACCGCGTTAAACTCGTCTCCGTAGTTGAGAGGGAGCGGCCAAAGCAATGTGCAATCGTCTTTGTAGTGGAGCTGGGAGGGGAAAGGATAAGGGACGAAGACCGGGGTAACATGTCGGATGCGATCATACCAGCACTAAAGCACCGGATCCCATCAGAACTCCGAAGTTAAGCGTG
>NW_025297197.1:0-972 GCF_018294505.1 Triticum aestivum | reverse complement strand
AGCCTCTGGTGGTCGAAATTACTGCACCGGAGCCTCCTCGCTACCCCGTGGACGATATAAAGGAGATGAAAGAATGTCATCTGTATTATCCTATCGGGAACATGTCCATGAAGGTAGCCATCGGCAGTGCTTTACCATGTTTACCTGGAGCACTCCACCACAACAACCCCATTCAAGATGGCTATGCTCGTGTCACGGTGGAGGACATAGTCCAAGGGTTTGAGGACCTGGAGATTGACATTGCTACACCTGAAGGGGAGAAAAGACTTGGAGATGTCAAGCGCCATTTCATTCTATGGCAAAAGAAGTTTATCAAGTTTCCAGGCGAGGCGCCAAGGACAACAAGTCCACCCCCCTACGGTGGTGGCGGTTCACCTACACCTCCGTCACGTCAGCCGACGCCCCCCAGTCCACAACGTCCGGCGGGTGATCAGACGCCGCCCCCCTAGTCCTTGTCCGGCGGGTGATCAGACGCCGCCCCCCAATCCACCTCCGGCAAAGAAGCAGAAGCAGTCCTGGATTATTAACCCGGACCCTTATGTACCTAAGACCACAAAGGTACCGGAGCCATCATTGAAGCCTCTCCCCACAAGGCCTTGGGAACGTAGTGCCGAGGAAACTGCCGCGGCCACGGCTGCTGATCATGAGAAATGGAAGGCGGACTGCAAGAAGAAAAGAGAGCCCGAGCCCAAGCCAGTATTTTCTGATGAGCAAAAGAAGTGGGCTAAGTCATTTTTGAGCACACCGTCCCAAGCCGCGAAGAATCTGCCTGACGACTATGCACGTGAACTTCGTAGGCAGGCACTCATGTTGAAGGAGAAGAAAGAGCGGGCGGAGAACCAGGAGAACAAAGCCTTGGAGGAGGCCGAGAAAACGGAATTAGAAAGTAAAAAAAGTGGGAAACGAGTTGCCCAGCTCGGGGAACAAAGTAAACAATCGATTGCCCCGCTTATAGTGAAAGCCGCCGGTCCG
>NW_025297196.1:0-972 GCF_018294505.1 Triticum aestivum | reverse complement strand
GATGTTGTTGCTGACTCTGTTCATAAAGGCGGCACATTTGTGAAAGTGCCGATTCACTGCCTTGTTGGCTTGACTGTCCCTGAGTGAACTCATTGTTGGGTTGAGTATCATGAATTTCCTCTGGTGGAGTTGGCATGGAACGTGTCCAAGGACGAGACATTTTTCACTCTGGGAAAAGTATTTTTGTAAAACTCTTAAGAAAAGCGGAAAGAGTCGCAAAAATAAAACCATAAATGCATAAAGCTGGCAGATATTATTAAATACCCAAGCTTACTTAAGAAAAACAAATCGACTTGCGCACGGAGAAGGACTGCTCATTACATATCTTACACGCGGGCGGTAATTATACAGTACATCACTCAGGATATGCGTACATAATCCTGACATGTTATTAAGGCTAGTGCACTTCTCCAGATCCTACATGATGCGCAAACAGGCTACTTCTCCCAGCCTATGCACATATCTTACAAAGTGATACAATACACGGAAGCTAAGCGTACTTAGGCAGAGATGTTGACGATCTCCCTTGCCCTGCCGAGGGCGAGGCGTAGCGAGGTTGGGGACTCGACTTCCTCCTCGCTAATGGGCTCCATACGTGTAGTGTTGCGCAGAGCGGGCGGAGCGGTTGCCAGGGGCGGAGCAACACGTACAGGAGTGGGTGCGAAGGTTGGTGTAGTGCGCGCTGGAGTGGGTGCAATGACTTGGTTAAATTCTTCGGTAGAAGGCAGGCGACGAGTAGGCGTAAAAGATGCTGATGACGAGACAAAAGTCGGTGGCGGAGCGATGGGTAGGAGCTCCCTCCTGTTGGCAGCACAGCCATGGACTGAGTCCATGCGGGTAGCTACGAAGTCGTCCACCAGGTTGTCGAAGGCTGCCTCCAGGGCCCGGAGATACTCAATGAGCATCTCAAAAGCCTCGTCTCGTTCTCCTCTGGGGCAGGAGTATGCGTAGTGACAGGTGTAAGGCACATGG
>NW_025297195.1:0-972 GCF_018294505.1 Triticum aestivum | reverse complement strand
AGTACACCCCTGCAGGGTTAACCTAATCTATTCGAATAGCCGTGTCCGCGGAAAAGGACTTCTGGGTTGCTTATATCAGTTCATAGACAAGTGAAAGTGGATACCCTAAAATACGCAAGATAAGCGTGAGTGCTATGGATGGCGTTCTCGTAGGGAGACGGGAGCGGATCCATAGTGGTGTATTGATATGGTGAATATGTGGACTCGTGTGCGCCACCTCAAAAAAGTTACTCGCAGTCGTAGTTCAGGATAGCCACCGAGTCAAAGCTGGCTTGCTGCAGTTAAACCCCACCATCCCTTTGTTGATAATGATGCATATGTAGATAGTTCTGATGTAAGTCTTGCTGGGTACATTTGTACTCACGTTTGCCTATTTTATGTTTTTGCAGAGAGACTTCAGTCTCACTAGTATTTCCGCGTGGTCTTCGACGTTTAGCTTGTTACCTCAGCTACGATCTTGTGCGTCGGCAGGATTTGGTAGGCTTCTCAGCCTTTTTCATTTATAGATGTCTGTACTCAGACATGATAGCTTCCGCTTGTGCTTTGACTTGTATGCTCTGAGTGTTGGGTCATGAGACCCATGTTTGTAATATCTCGCTCCTCGGAGCCTATTGAATAAACTACTTGAGTCGTAGAGTCATTTTGTGATGCCATGTTGTATTGCACATATCGAGCATATTGTGTGTATGTTATTGAAATGCTTGGTATGTGTGGGATCTGACCATCTAGTTGTTTATCTTTAGTAGCCTCTCTTACCGGGAAATGTCTCCTAGTGTTTCCACTGAGCCATGGTAGCTTGCTACTGCTCCGGAACACTTAGGCTGGCCGGCATGTGTCCTTCTTCGTTCCTGTGTCTGTCCCTTCGGGGAAATGTCACGCGATGAATACCGGAGTCCTGTTAGCCCGCTACAGCCCGGTTCACCGGAGTCCTGCTAGCCCAGTGCTACAGCCTGGATTCACTCGCTGATGACC
>NW_025297194.1:0-972 GCF_018294505.1 Triticum aestivum | reverse complement strand
TACTTTTCTGAAAAATTGAGTGGGCCTAGTCTGAATTATTCTACTTATGATAAAGAATTATATGCTCTTGTTCGGACTTTAGAAACATGGCAACATTATTTATGGCCCAAAGAATTTGTTATACATTCTGATCATGAATCATTGAAACATATTAAAAGTCAAGCTAAACTGAATCGTAGACATGCTAAATGGGTTGAATTCATTGAGACTTTCCCTTATGTCATTAAACACAAGAAGGGAAAAGAAAATGTTATTGCTGATGCTTTGTCTCGTCGCTATACTATGCTTTCACAACTTGACTTCAAAATATTTGGTTTGGAGACCATCAAAGATCAATATGTGCATGATGCTGATTTTAAAGATGTAATGCATAATTGTAAAGAAGGAAGAATGTGGAACAAGTTTGTTGTTAACGATGGATTTGTGTTTCGTGCTAACAAGCTATGCATTCCAGCTAGCTCCGTTCGTCTTTTGTTGTTGTAGGAGGCGCATGGAGGAGGATTAATGGGACACTTCGGCGTGAAGAAGACGGAGGACGTACTTGCTACACATTTCTTTTGGCCAAAGATGAGACGGGATGTTGAGCGTTTTATTGCTCGCTGCACTACATGTCAAAAAGCTAAGTCACGCCTCAATCCTCATGGTTTATATATGCCTTTGCCTGTACCTAGTGTTCCTTGGGAGGATATATCTATGGACTTTGTTTTAGGTTTACCTCGAACAAAGAAGGGGAGGGATAGCATATTTGTTGTCGTGGATAGATTCTCGAAAATGGCACACTTTATACCATGTCATAAAAGCGATGATGCTGTTAATGTTGCTGATTTGTTCTTTCGTGAAATTATTCGCTTGCATGGTGTGCCAAATACTATTGTTTCAGATCGTGATACTAAATTTCTTAGCCACTTTTGGAGATGTTTATGGGCTAAGTTGGGGACTAAACTGCTTTTTAGTACTACTTGTCACCCCCAA
>NW_025297193.1:0-972 GCF_018294505.1 Triticum aestivum | reverse complement strand
TCGTGTACAAAACGGACAATCACTTTCAAAGTATTAGGGTTTCATACGGAAACTCGTCTCTTACAAAGGGATTTCATTTTTAAAAACTTATTTGAACTCTTGACTTTTTGTGTGTTCGAAATGCACCATTCAATGACACACCATCATTTTTCAATCCTTTCTGACTTCATTTGTTATTTTTCATGCATTACTAATTATCTTGAGCTATAAGACCCTAAAATTGGAAAGCATTCCAAATGAACTAGGAAAAGGTTGAAAGTTGGCATGGTATCATCATTTCATCCACATAGCATGTGCAAGATAGTTGACAGGGTTACGGCAAAAACTGGATGCACTTTGTGTACAAAACGGAGGATCTCTTTCAAAGTATCAGGATTTCATACGGAAACTCGTCTGTTACAAAGGGATTACATTTTTTAAAACTTATTTGAACTCTTGAATTTTTGTGTGTTCAAAATTCAACATTCAAAGCCACATCATTAATATTCAATCCTTTCTGACTTCATTTGTTATTTTTCATGCATTTACTAGTTATTTTGAGCTATAAGACCATAAAATTGAAAAGCATTTCAAATGAACTCTGAAAAGGTTGAAAGTTGGCATGGTATCATCATTTCATCCACATAGCATGTGCAAGAAAGTTGAGAGGGTTACGGCAAAAACTGGATGCACTTCGTGTACAAAACGGACGATCTCTTTCAAAGTATCAGGATTTCATATGGAAACTCGTCTCTTACAAAGGGATTTCATTTTTAAAAACTTATTTGAACTCTTGACTTTTTGTGTGTTCAAAATGCACCATTCAATGCCACACCATCATTTTTCAATCCTTTCTGACTTCATTTGTTATTTTTCATGCATTTACTAATTATTTTGAGCTATAAGACCATAAAATTGAAAAGAATTTCAAATGAACTCTGAAAAGGTTGAAAGTTGGCATGGTATCATCATTTCATCCACATAGCATGTGCA
>NW_025297192.1:0-972 GCF_018294505.1 Triticum aestivum | reverse complement strand
TGATTTTATCGCGCTCCAAGTATTTAATAATATTCACGCTGCATCGTTACCGCAGAACGTCTACTACCGTTTCATTGCCGTCCGTGAGGGGGGCCACAACCCGGAGACGCGTGCCGCCTCTTCGGACATGCCACAACACCACCCCGCATGTATGAGGTCCCGGTACGACGCTCCGGTGGCATTGCTACCCCCCAGGGCCCCCGTCCCGGCTAACCCTGTAGCGTTTGACCACGGGATCTAGCCCTTTGACTTTGCACGGACGGGCTTTGACCAGTGGACCTCTCCACCCGGTTGTGTTAGGTCGGCCCAGAGGAACACTTTGGAGCAACATCCGGGCCAAACCCACAGCTACATCCACTCCGTGTAGACCCGACGCGTCCGTTTCCCCCCTCCAGGTGCCGGCGGCGGCGGCGTCCGTGAGGGGGGGGGGGCGCACGCCCCGGAGACGCGTGCTGGGCGTTTACAACCGCCTCAACACTTCCAAATTTGTGAGAGGCCGCCTACGCAAGATTTGACGGTATGCTAGCCCCCGGAGGCCGCCGGCCACAGTCGTAGACGTGCGAAGAGCAATCCGCGTAGAGGGAAGTGTTCAGATACTTCTCCATCACAAAAAATTATGAAAAATTACCATCAGTCCTATAGCACATGTGCCCACGTTGTGTAAAAAACTCATGATTTTATCGCGCTCCAAGTATTTAATAATATTCACGCTGCATCGTTACCGCAGAACGTCTACTACCGTTTCATTGCCGTCCGTGAGGGGGGCCACAACCCGGAGACGCGTGCCGCCTCTTCGGACATGCCACAACACCACCCCGCATGTATGAGGGCCCGGTATGACGCTCCGGTGGCATTGCTACCCCCCAGGGCCCCCGTCCCGGCTAACCCTGTAGCGTTTGACCACGGGATCTAGCCCTTTGACTTTGCACGGACGGGCTTTGACCAGTGGACCTCTCCACCCGGTTGTGTTAG
>NW_025297191.1:0-972 GCF_018294505.1 Triticum aestivum | reverse complement strand
GACTATGTTCAGGATAATTAAGTTCATCTTATGAACTCCCACTCAGATAGACATCCCTCTAGTCATCTAAGTGATTACATGATCCGAGTCAAACTAGGCCGTGTCCGATCATCACGTGAGACGGACTAGTCATCATCGGTGAACATCTTCATGTTGATCGTATCTTCTATACGACTCATGTTCGACCTTTCGGTCTCCGTGTTCCGAGGCCATGTCTGTACATGCTAGGCTCGTCAAGTTAACCCTAAGTGTTTCGCGTGTGTAAATCTGTCTTACACCCGTTGTATGTGAACGTTAGAATCTAACACCCGATCATCACGTGGTGCTTCGAAACACGAACTGTCGCAACGGTGCACAGTTAGGGGAGAACACTTCTTGAAATTGTTGTAAGGGATCATCTTATTTACTACCGTCGTTCTAAGCAAATAAGATGTATAAACATGATAAACATCACATGCAATCAAATAGTGACATGATATGGCCAATATGATTTTGCTCCTTTTGATCTTCATCTTTGGGGCTCCATGATCATCATCGTCACCGGCATGACACCATGATCTCCATCATCATGATCTCCATCATCGTGTCTTCATGAAGTTGCCTCGCCAACTATTACTTCTACTACTATGGCTAACGGTTAGCAATAAAGTAAAGTAATTACATGACGTTTAAGTTGACACGCAGGTCACAAATAAATAAAGACAACTCCTATGGCTCCTGCCGGTTGTCATACTCATCGACATGCAAGTCGTGATTCCTATTACAAGAACATGATCAATCTCATACATCACATATATCATTCATCACATCCTTTTTGGCCATATCACATCACATAGCATACCCTGCAAAAACAAGTTAGACGTCCTCTAATTGTTGTTTGCATGTTTTACGTGGCTGCTATGGGTTTCTAGCAAGAACGTTTCTTACCTACGCATGAACCACAACGTGATATGCCAATTGCTATTTACCCTT
>NW_025297190.1:0-972 GCF_018294505.1 Triticum aestivum | reverse complement strand
GTGCATCCAGTTTTTGCCGTAACCCTCTCAACTTTCTTGCACATGCTATGTGGATGAAATGATGATATCATGCCAACTTTCAACCTTTTCAGAGTTCATTTGAAATGCTTTTCAATTTTAGGGTCTTATAGCTCAAAATAATTAGTAAATGCATGAAAAATAACAAATGAAGTAAGAAAGGATTGAAAAATAATGATGTGGCTTTGAATGGTGCATTTTGAACACACAAAAAGTCAGGAGTTAAAATGAGTTTTAAAAAATGAAATCCCACATAACAGACGAGTTTCCGGATGAAATCCTGATACTTTGAAAGAGATTGTCCGTTTTGTACACGAAGTGCATCCAGTTTATGCCGTAACCCTCTCAACTTTCTTGCACATGCTATGTGGAAGAAATGATGATATCGTGCCAACTTTCAACCTTTTCAGAGTTCATTTGAAATGCTTTTCAATTTTAGGGTCTTATAGCTAAAAATTATTAGTAAATGCTTGAAAAATAACAAATGAAGTAAGAAAGGATTGAAAAATGATGATGTGGCTTTGAATGGTGCATTTTGAACACACAAAAAGTCAGGAGTTCAAATAAGTTTTAAAAAATGAAATCCCTTTGTAACAGACGAGTTTCCGGATGAAATGCTGATACTTTGAAAGAGATTGTCCGTTTTGTACACGAAGTGCATCCAGTTTATGCCCTAACCCTCTCAACTTTATTGCACATGCTATGTGGATGAAATGATGATATCATGCCAACTTTCAACCTTTTCAGAGTTCATTTGAAATGCTTTTCAATTTTAGGGTCTTATAGCTCAAAATAATTAGTAAATGCATGAAAAATAACAAATGATGTAAGAAAGGATTGAAAAATGATGATGTGGCTTTGAATGGTGCATTTTGAACACACAAAAAGTCAGGAGTTCAAATAAGTTTTAAAAAGTGAAATCCCTTTGTAACAGACGAGTTTCCGGATGAAATG
>NW_025297189.1:0-972 GCF_018294505.1 Triticum aestivum | reverse complement strand
CAGTGGGGGCACGCTGAGTGCACCCACTGGGTGTAGTCCCCGAGACTGCTGTCGACTGCGGGCAGTCGGCGGGAGTATGAGAGAACTAAAACTCTTCTTAGCTGGTACTGATCGAACTTGTTCTTCTCTGACTCGGAGGTCGAGTAATACTGGAGATGGGTTTGCATCGAGCAAAATGTTTCTTTCTGAGTCCTCTTCCAGTGGGGGCACGCTGAGTGCACCCACTGGGTGTAGTCCCCGAGCCTCTGTCGGACTAGATGAGTCTGGCAGAGGGTTTAAGTCTCTCAGTTGGCATGGCAAATATCTTTGTCTGGAATTGAATCAATCGGATGGATGCGTAACGAGGTGGTTGTACGAACGATGAGTAAGGTCGCCTGTACGATTCAGCGATGGCGCTTCATTTTTACCCTTTTGCATGAAAAGGGGTATTTATCCAAGTGGACGTGCTTCACTTATAGATCTTCGGCGAACCGAGCATGTATGGTCAGAAGAATATCTTGATGTGATCAACAGGTTGACCAAATGGGCGTAACCCCTGAGGGTGACATGGCCAACTACCGCGCGTAGCCCCCGAGTGATGCTCGAAGGAGGTAAGCTTGCTACAGAGTGTGATATGAGGTTTGACCATATGAGTAACTTAGCCGTTCCCGTGCTGGGGGTGTAGAGGTAAAGACATGTCCAACTGATGGTGACGCGCGGGGCGGCCGAGGGGCGAGGACATGCATAACCGAGTGGCGACGCGCGGGGCGGCCGAGTGGTGAAGACGTGCAAAACCAAGTGGCGAAGCGCGGGGCGGCCGAGTGGTGAAGACGCACACAACCGAGTGGAGATGCGCGGGGCGGACGAGTGATGAAGACGTGCGCAACCGAGTGGCGACGCGCGGGGCGGCCGAGTGGTGAAGACGTGCAAAACCGAGTGGCGCCGCGCAGGGCGGCCGAGTGGTGAAGACGCGCACAACCGAGTGGCGACGCG
>NW_025297188.1:0-972 GCF_018294505.1 Triticum aestivum | reverse complement strand
CCTTAGGGCATCGTTTAGACTTTGGGTTTTGTTTAGATTAAAAGTTCGCCATAGCTGCAACTTCGCGTACTTCGTTTGTGTTCAACGACCAGACAAAGGCGTCACAGAACCCCACCTTGATCAATAAAGCTTTCATCTTATATTCGCAATATCCAGATTGCAATCTCAGTTTCTTGCTTGTTCTTCGTTTGCTCGCAGGAAACAGACCCTCGTGGTCAGGTTGATCGTGCTCCGGCGTGGTCAATAACCTCTCGGAGTTGGTTTAGCGATTGCTAAGGCGCGACGTCCTCGCACGTTCGTAGTCGGATCGTCAAAGTCGACTTCCACCAAAGCGATATCCATCATCTCATCGAAAGACGGGACTCCTTTGCCTCTATCAAGTGGTATCAGATTTCCAGGTTGCTCGGTGAGATTTTACAGTTTTTCGTAGTTTAGATCGAGTCTGTTCTTTATACCTACAGTCCACGAAAAAGCCACACAAAAAAAATTAGGGTTAGTTCATCATATCCGAACCAATCTGAGCCTTTGCATAATCTTTTTAGGGTTTTGCTTTGTTGAATTTGCGGTTGCATCGTCGGTCTAGTTGCTGGTCTTAGAGTCTAGTCTTTTAGAGTTTCGAGTTCTGGTCATAAGTTGTCACGCCGCCGCCGCCGCACCATCATCATCGCCCCTGCCATCTACCACCACCGCTCCGAATCCGTATCCATATACCACCACCAATCCGTGCCCATATACCACCACCGATCCATATCCATATACTACCACCGCTACCACCACCGCTGCCATATACCACCACCATATATCCACCACCAATCCGAGTTCCTTGCTTATTAGGTTTGTTTTCGGGATCCATCTAGATTCCGATTCGTGTTTCCTTGCCGGAGTAGGTTTCGGAAAAAAAAAGAGTCGGGTAGCCACGCTCCGTTTAGGCCCAAAATTTTTCGAAAACGCATTTTTCGAAAAAAATTCTGG
>NW_025297187.1:0-972 GCF_018294505.1 Triticum aestivum | reverse complement strand
CAAGAGTGCCACGGATCCGACTGTTGTTGAAGTCCCAGCGGTGGTCGACTTGATCATGGAGGTCTTGGTGGTCATTCCCGACTGGACAGTTCCATACGTCGCGTATATCCTGAGAAAAGAGCTCCCGGAGGATGAGGAAGAGGCTCGACAGATCGTCCGTCGATCTAAGGCCTTTACCGTAATCAAAGGACAATTGTACAGAGAAAGCGCGACTGGAGTTGGTCAGAAGTGCATAACACCAGAAGAAGGTCGACTCATCCTCAATGATATCCACTCGGGGACCTGTGGTCATCATGCGTCCTCTCGAACCATCGTGGCCAAAGCATACCGAGCCGGATTTTACTGGCCAAAGGCGAATGAGATGGCAAAAGAGATAGTGGATAAGTGCGAGGGATGTCAGTTCTACTCGAATATGTCGCACAAGCCTGCGTCAGCTCTGAAGACTATCCCACTCGTTTGGCCTTTCACAGTATGGGGACTGGACATGGTCGTTCCTTTGAGAACAGGACGAAGTGGCTTCACGCACGTACTGGTGGCAGTCGACAAGTTCACCAAGTGGATCGAGGCTAAACCAATCAAGAACCTTGACACCGGTACTGCTGTTAGTTTCATCAGGGAACTAATATTCAGATATGGAGTCCCGCACAGCATCATTACGGATAATGGGTCGAACTTTGACTCGGAGGAATTCAGAGATTTCTGCAACTCCCAAGGCACACGGGTCGACTACGCTTCAGTCGCCCATCCGCAGTCGAATGGACAAGCAGAGCGAGCTAATGGATTGATTCTTAAGGGATTGAAGCCCCGACTGATGCGTGATCTCAAACACGCGGCTGGAGCTTGGGTCGACGAACTTCCCTCAGTGCTTTGGGGGCTGCGGACCACACCTAATCGGTCGACCGGAAGAACTCCATTCTTCTTGGTCTACGGAGCTGAAGCAGTCTTGCCGAGTGATCTTCTCCACAATGCTCC
>NW_025297186.1:0-972 GCF_018294505.1 Triticum aestivum | reverse complement strand
AATAAAAAGAGTAGAAAACCTACCTGGGCCACTTACCGCAGCCCACCTGGCCCAGCTCCCCAGCCGGCCCAGCCCACCTCCCCCCCTTGTCCTCTTCTTCCTCTGCCAGTAGGCAGAGGCGAGGCGTGGCGCGCGCCCGAAGAACTCCGGCCACCTCCTGCTTCGCCGTGGCAGCCTCCCCGACTCCCTCGCGACGCCACGGAGACGCCTCGACCCCCTCGACCGCCTCTCTCTTCCCCTGGACCTCATTCCCTCCTCTGTTTCCCTCTCGCGCACACCACCGAGCGGAGCTCGCCGCCATCGTCGCCGTACCCATGGCCACCGGCCACCCCTAGCCTCACCGACGCCCCCGGAAGCTCCGCGGGTCCTCCCTCTACCTCCTCAACGAGCCACGAGGCCCCGGACGTGCCGCATCGCCGCCATCGACGTCGTCTTCTACCTCGGACCCGCCGGCCATCTTCGTCAAATTCGTCGGCTCCGGTGCCTCCCCGAGCTCGCAGAGGCCACCACTGCACCCGCTGTGAGCTCCTGTGCTGTTTCCCCCTCTCCGTTCTCTCGTTTGCACACCGCAGCTGCCACTTTGCCGACGACCGGAGCTCGCTGCCGCCGGCCATGCTGCCGTCGCGGCCATGGCCTGTTTCGGTCGCGTCCGAGCACGACTTTGAGCTCGTGGGGCTCACAGGAAGCCCATGCGCAGCTCAGCTTTCCCAAAACCCCACCAGGGCCTCGCGCCCGTTGCCACCCGAACTCCGGCGCTGCCGCGAGCTCCGTTCCGACGAGCCCCGGCGTTCCCGCAGCCTCCCACCTACCCCATCAGATGCGGGAGAGCCCGGGCTACGCCCCGGTGCCCTCAGCCGCCGCCTCCGTCGCCTTTAGCGCAAGTCCGGCGCGTTGCCGCCGCCATTTTGGTCGCCGCCGGCGTAAGTCCGGCGATGATGACGTGTGCATCATTAGCGGCTAACCCCCCCCACA
>NW_025297185.1:0-972 GCF_018294505.1 Triticum aestivum | reverse complement strand
TGGCCCCCCTCACGAACGGCGCCGCCGCCGGCACCCGGAGGGGGGAAACGGACGCGTCGAGTCTACACGGAGTGGATGTAGCTGTGGGCCTGGCCCGGATGTTGCTCCAAAGTGTTCCTATGGGCCGACCTAACACAACCGGGTGGAGAGGTCCACTGGTCAAAGCCCGTCCGTGCAAAGTCAAAGGGCTAGATCCCGTGGTCAGACGCTACAGGGTTAGGCGGGACGGGGGCCCTGGGGGGGTAGCAATGCCACCGGAGCATCGTATTGGGCCCTCATACATGCGGGGTGGTGTTGTGGCATGTCCGAAGAGGCGGCATGCGTCTCCGGGTTGTGGCCCCCCTCACGGACGGCAATGAAACGGTGGTAGACGTTCTGCGGTAACGATGCAGCGTGAATATTATTAAATACTTGCAGCGCGATAAAATCATGAGTTTTTTACACAACGTGGGCACATGTGCTATAGGACTGATGGTAATTTTTCATAATTTTTTGTGATGGAGAAGTATCTGAACACTTCCCTCTACGCGGATTGCTGTTCGCACGTCTACGACTGTGGCCGGCGGCCTTCGGGGGGTAGCATACCGTAAAATCTTGCGTAGGCGGCCTCTCACAAGTCTGGAAGTGTTGAGGCGGTTGCAAACACCCAGCACGCGTCTCCGGTGCGTGCCCCCCCTCACGGACGGCGCCGCCGCCGGCACCCGAGGGGGGAAATGGACGCGTCGGGTCTACACGGAGTGGATGTAGCTGTGGGCCTGGCCCGGATGTTGCTCCCCGGTGTCCCTCTGGGCCGACCCGACACAACCGGGTGGAGAGGTCCACTGGTCAAAGCCCGTCCGTGCAAAGTCAAAGGGCTAGATCCCGTGGTCAAACGCTACAGGGTTAGGCGGGACGGGGGCCCTGGGGGGGTAGCAATGCCACCGGAGCGTCGTACCGGGCCCTCATACATGCGGGGTGGTGTTGTGGCATGTC
>NW_025297184.1:0-972 GCF_018294505.1 Triticum aestivum | reverse complement strand
CAAGCACGCTTAACTTCGGAGTTCTGATGGGATCCGGTGCTTTAGTGCTGGTATGATCGCATCCGACATGTTACCCCGGTCTTCGTCCCTTATCCTTGCCCCTCCCAGCTCCACTACAAAGACGATTGCACATTGCTTTGGCCGCTCCCTCTCAACTACGGAGACGAGTTTAACGCGGTTTCCACCCCTCCCTCTCAACCGCACCAGTGCACGCTTGCCGCGCCACAACGCCGACGCTGGGCCCGTGAATCGTGAGCACCCAGCTATGACTTACCGCACTCGTGCAAAATAATAAAACACGGTAAATATATTACTTACACGTGCGTTTTGTTTTGCAAGCGGCGCGAAAAAAATTAAAAAGGGAATGCAACACGAGGACTTCCCAGGAGGTCACCCATCCTAGTACTACTCTCGCCCAAGCACGCTTAACTTCGGAGTTCTGACGGGATCCGGTGCTTTAGTGCTGGTATGATCGCATCCGACATGTTACCCCGGTCTTCATCCCTTATCCTTGCCCCTCCCAGCTCCACTACAAAGACGATTGCACATTGCTTTGGCCGCTCCCTCTCAACTACGGAGACGAGTTTAACGCGGTTTCCACCCCTCCCTCTCAACCGCACCAGTGCACGCTTGCCGCGCCACAACGCCGACGCTGGGCCCGTGAATCGTGAGCACCCAGCTATGACTTACCGCACTCGTGCAAAAATAAAACACGGTAAATATATTACTTACACGTGCGTTTTGTTTTGCAAGCGGCGCGAAAAAAATTAAAAAGGGAATGCAACACGAGGACTTCACAGGAGGTCACCCATCCTAGTACTACTCTCGCCCAAGCACGCTTAACTTCGGAGTTCTGATGGGATCTGGTGCTTTAGTGCTGGTATGATCGCATCCGACATGTTACCCCGGTCTTCGTCCCTTATCCTTGCCCCTCCCAGCTCCACTACAAAGACGATTGCACATTGCTTTGGC
>NW_025297183.1:0-972 GCF_018294505.1 Triticum aestivum | reverse complement strand
GTATATAAAGGAGGAGAGGAGGGGAGGCTGGCCGGCCAAAGAGGGAGGCGCAGGAGAGTCCTACTCCCTCTGGGAGTAGGATTCCTCCTCCAATCCTAGTCCAACTAGGATTCCTCGGAGGGGAAGGGAGAGAGGGGGGCCGGCCACCTTCTCCTAGTCCTAATAGGACTAGGGGAGGGGGAAGAGGCGCAGCCACCTTGGGCTGCCCCTTTCTCCTTTCCACTAAGGCCCATGAAGGCCCATATGGCTCCCGGGGGGGTTCCGGTAACCTCCCGGTAACCCGGTAAAATCCCGATTTCACCCGGAACACTTCCGATGTCCAAACATAGGCTTCCAATATATCAATCTTTACGTCTCGACCATTTCGAGACTCCTCGTCATGTCCGTGATCACATCCGGGACTCCGAACAACCTTTGGTACATCAAAATGCATAAACTCATAATATAACTGTCATCGTAACCTTAAGCGTGCGGACCCTATGGGTTCGAGAACAATGTAGACATGACCGAGACACGTCTCTGGTCAATAACCAATAGCGGGACCTGGATGCCCATATTGGCTCCTACATATTCTATGAAGATCTTTATCGGTCAGACCGCATAACAACATACGTTGTTCCCTTTGTCATCGGTATGTTACTTGCCCGAGATTCGATCGTCGGTATCCAATACCTAGTTCAATCTCGTTACCGGCAAGTCTCTTTACTCGTTCCGTAATACATCATCTCACAACTAACATATTAGTTGTAATGCTTGCAAGGCTTATGTGATGTGTATTACCGAGAGGGCCCAGAGATACCTCTCCGACAATCGGAGTGACAAATCCTAATCTCGAAATACGCCAACCCAACATCGACCATTGGAGACACCTGTAGTACTCCTTTATAATCACCCATTTACGTTGTGACGTTTGGTAGTACCCAAAGTGTTCCTCCGGCAAACGGGAGTTGCATAATCTCATAGTCATAGGAA
>NW_025297182.1:0-972 GCF_018294505.1 Triticum aestivum | reverse complement strand
GGCCCACACTGCGAGTCCGGACGACCAACACGTAAGCACTCCTTGGGATTCAACAACCATGGAAATCGCTCTGGGACTCCAAAATGGTGATTAATAGTCCATGAAACAGGTCAGAATCACCAAAAACCGCGAGTGTTGATGACCGATACATATATGCACCCCGGGGTTCGTCAATCGTGGAAATCACTCCGGGACCCCAAACAGTGAGTAATAGTCCATGAAACGGTCCAGAATCGCCCAAAAGTGCAAGTATTGATGACCGGCACGTAAGTGCACCTTGGGGTTCAACAACTATGGAAATCGCTATGGGGCCCCAAAACGGTGAGTAATAGTCCACGAAACGGGTCAGAATCGACAAAAAACGAGAGTGTTGATGACTGACACGTAGACGCACCCCGGGGTTCGTCAAGTGCTGAAATCACTCCGGGACCCCAAAATAGTGAGTAATAGTCCATGAAACGGGCCAGAATCGGCCAAAACTGCGATTGTTGATGACTCACACATAAGTGCACCTTGGGGTTCAACAACTATGGAAAACACTACGGGACCCCAAAACGGTGAGTAATAGTCCACGAAACGGGTCACAATCGACAAAAAATGCGGGTGTTGATGACCGACAGGTAGACACACCCTGGGGTTCGTCAATTGTGGAAATCACTTCAAGACCCAAAAACCGAGTAATAGTCCAAGAAACGGGTCAGAATCATCCAAAACTACGAGTCTTGACAACGAACACGTAAGCACTCCTTGGGATTCGACAACCATGGAAATCGCTCTGGGACACCCAAACAATAATTAATAGTCCACGAAACGGGTCAGAATCGCCAAAAACCGCGAGTGTTGATGACCGACACGTAAGTGCACCTTGGGGTTCAATAACTATGGAAATCACTACGGGACCCCAAAACGTTGAGTAATAGACCACGAAACGGGTCACAACCGACCAAAAACGCGAGTGTTGATGACCGACAC
>NW_025297181.1:0-972 GCF_018294505.1 Triticum aestivum | reverse complement strand
ATTAAAAGTTCACCATAGCTGCAACTTCGCGTACTTCGTTTGTGTTCAACGACCAGACAAAGGCGTCACAGAACCCCACCTTGATCAATAAAGCTTTCATCTTATATTCGCAATATCCAGATTGCAATCTTAGTTTCTTGCTTGTTCTTCGTTTGCTCGCAGGAAACAGACCCTCGTGGTCAGGTTGATCGTGCTCCGGCGTGGTCAATAACCTCTCGGAGTTGGTTTAGCGATTGCTAAGGCGCGACGTCCTCGCACGTTCGTAGTCGGATCGTCAAAGTCGACTTCCACCAAAGCGAAATCCACCATCTCATCGAAAGACGGGACACCTTTGCCTCTATCAAGTGGTATCAGATTTCCAGGTTGCTCGGTGAGATTTTACAGTTTTTCGTAGTTTAGATCGAGTCTGTTCTTCATACCTACAGTCCACGAAAAAGCCACAAAAAAAATTAGGGTTAGTTCATCATATCCGAACCAATCTGAGCCTTTGCATAATCTTTTTAGAGTTTTGCTTTGTTGAATTTGCGGTTGCATCGTCGTGTCTAGTTGCTGGTCTTAGAGTCTAGTCTTTTAGAGTTTCGAGTTCTGGTCATAAGTTGTCACGCCGCCGCCGCACCATCATCATCGCCCCTGCCATCCACCACCACCGCTCCGAATCCGTATCCATATACCACCACCGATCCATATCCATATACTACCACCACCGCTGCCATATACCACCACCATATATCCACCACCAATCCGAGTTCCTTGATTATTAGGGTTGTTTTCGAGATCCATCTAGTTTCCGATTCGTGTTTCCTTGCCGGAGTAGGTTTCGGAAAAAAAAAGAGTCGGGTAGCCACGCTCCGTTTAGGCCCAAAATTTTTCGAAAACGCATTTTTCGAAAAAATTTCTGGCTATCCTATTTTTAGGTGTTTCTGAGTGTTTTGAGACAGGTGCCATTATAGGAAGTTTTTTTTGACCCGTTTC
>NW_025297180.1:0-972 GCF_018294505.1 Triticum aestivum | reverse complement strand
GCACGATATGCAACTGAGGAAGTTTCTACTGATGCCAAGAAGCAAGCAAGGTTCCATAAGGGACTTAGTCCTGAGCTTCGCCGCGACCTCCGTCTGCATGAGTGCACATCTTTTCAGAAGCTTGTTAACAAGGCCATCAGTGCTGAAACTGGTCAGACTGATTATGACGCAACACGCAAGCATGGCCGTGACATGGGTTCCTCATCCGGTGCTGGTCCTCAGAAGCGCCGCGTGTGGGTGCCCAACACCGCCCTGCCACCCAGGTTCACACCGAGGCCATCTTTCCAGGCGCCTCGCCCTGTTCAACAGTCTGCTCCAGCCAAGCCCTATGGGGGTCCAACCAACAATGCTCCTCCACGTACCAGTTCCGTGACTTGTTTCAAGTGTGGGGAATCTGGCCACTATATGCGTGAGTGTCCCCAGACCAACCCCAACCAATCTGCTAAAGTTGTTGGCCGTGGCAAGCCGACAGGGAAAGTGTTCCACGCCAAGCCGGCCACCGCCTCACGTGGCCATGTCAACTGTATCTCTGCCGAAGAAGCTCAAGAAGATCCCAACGTCGTTCTCGGTACGCTCCTTGTTAATTGCCACCCGGCATCTGTTCTTTTCGATACAGGAGCCTCTCATTCATTTATATCCAAGAACTATGCTCGTTTGCATAACACCGCATTCTGTGACATGCCATCCACTATGGAAATTTCTACTCCTGGTTCTAGATGGCAGACCTCCAGGGTAAGTTATGGAAATGAAATCCAAGTCGACAGACTTGTTTTCCTTGCATCTTTGATAGCTCTCAAATTTTCAGATATTAATATCATTTTGGGTATGGACTGGATGTCAGCTCATCATGCCAAAATTGATTGCTTCTCTAGGACTGTTCAACTCACTCATCCTTCGGGGAAGATAGTCAATGTCTTGACCCGATTAGCCAAGCGACAATTATATTCTCTTAACGCCAGCCCTTTGCCAGAC
>NW_025297179.1:0-972 GCF_018294505.1 Triticum aestivum | reverse complement strand
CACGGACTCCGGTCCACGAGCCTCCGGTCCACGAGTCTTCGGCCCACGAGCCTCGGGTCGACGGGCCTTCGGCCCACGAGACTTGGGCCCACGAGACCCCGGAGGAGCACACGTCTGGATGGGGTACCTGGTCGGGTCAGCCTGAGCATGGCGGGGAGCCGAGTGGCCATGCTGATGATGGCGGGGAGCCGACTGATGAGGAGGGGGAGGAGGGGGGCAACGTCTACCAACGTGGTGCTACACTGCTCCCGTCCGTGCCGGTGACCCGCGAGTAGAGGTGGTTGATTTTCCCTGATGGGGAGAGGTACGTAAGTGCATTTAATATTTTTGTACCTTCTGCATTCACGTTTCTTCAAATAACTAATGCGTTGGCCTTGTCATGCTGCAGGGGTTGGGACCGCCATCATAGTGTCCGCCGGCCCAGCTCCATCCTTGGAGTTCTTTGCCGGCAAAACTTCCCGGGGTTTGTCACGTTGCCTGGTGAGGGTCGGCTTCCAGAGCTTGGATTGAGCTGGGAGAACTACGTGGCTGCCCCGGCCCCGCCGGATGAGATTATCGACGTTGTCGTGTGCGACACGAGGGCAGAAATGGTGATCAGAAAGTTCTGGGTAATTTCTCCTTTACACATTCAAAAATCTTCAACTAGCTAGTTATTAATTGTACTAATCAATATTGTCTCATTTGATTGCAGACATTCTACAGGTGTGAGGAGGGATACGAGGAGGACGCGGCACATGTTATCGAGAACGTCTACAAGCGCCTACTCCAGAACTTACGGCACGAGGCTCGGGTGCAGGCTGTTCGAGACTACTACGCCTTGCGTGGTATCAAGAAGACCAAGCCGGCGTGCCGCGATAAGTTCCTGAGTAAGGAGCAGTACATGAAGGTAATTCTTAAGGCCTTCTCTACTTAAGTTCCTTCATTTAGTAATTCTTAGCCGTAGCGCTCAAGTTTCTATTTGCTAACTTAGGC
>NW_025297178.1:0-972 GCF_018294505.1 Triticum aestivum | reverse complement strand
CACCTTGGAATTCGACAACCATGGAAATCGCTTTGGGACCCCAAAACGGTGAGTAATAGTCCATGAAACGGGCCAGAATCGGCCAAAACTGCGAGTGTTGATGACCAACACGTAAGCACACCTTGGAGTTCAACAACTATGGAAATCACTTCGGGACCCCAAAACCGTGAGTAATAGTCCACGAAACATGTCAGAATTGGCCAAAACCGTGAGTGTTGACGACAGACACATAAATGCACCCCGGGGTTCATCAATCGTGGAAATCCCTCTAGGTCTCCAAAACATTGAGTAATAGTGCACGAAACGGACACGATTCGGAAAAATATGTGAGTGTTGATGACCGACACGTAAACGCAGCCTGGGGTTCGTCAATCATGGAAATGACTCCGAGACCCCAAAATAGAGTAGTAGTCCAAGAAACGGGCCAGAATCGGCCCAAACAGTGATTGTTGATGACCGACACGTAAGCGCACCTTGGAGTTCGACAACCATGGAAATCGTTTTGGGACCCCAAAACGGTGAGTAATACTCCATGAAATGGGCCAGAATCGGCCAAAACTGCGAGTGTTGATGACCAACACGTAAGGACACCTTGGGGTTCAACAACTATGGAAATCGCTTCGGGACCCCAAAACGGTGAGTAATAGTCCACGAAACCTGTCAGAATTGGCCAAAACTCTCAGTGTTGACGACGGACACATAAACGAACCCCGGGGTTCATCGATCGTGGAAATCCCTCTGGGTCTCCAAAACATTGAGTCATAGTGCACGAAACGGACACGATTCGCCCGAATATGTGAGTGTTGATCACCGACACGTAAACACACCAAGGGTTCGTCAATCATGGAAATGACTCTGAGACCCCAAAATAGAGTAATAGTCCAAGAAACGGGCCAGAATCGGCCCAAACAGTGATTGTTGATGACCGACACGTAAGCGCACCTTGGAGTTCGACAACCATGGAAATCGCTT
>NW_025297177.1:0-972 GCF_018294505.1 Triticum aestivum | reverse complement strand
ACGGACGGGCTTTGACCAGTGGACCTCTCCACCCGGTTGTGTTAGGTCGGCCCATAGGAACACTTTGGAGCAACATCCGGGCCAGGCCCACAGCTACATCCACTCCGTGTAGACTCGACGCGTCCGTTTCCCCCCTCCGGGTGCCGGCGGCGGCGCCGTTCGTGAGGGGGGCCACGCACCGGAGACGCGTGCCGCCTCTTCGGACATGCCACAACACCACCCCGCATGTATGAGGGCCCGGTACGACGCTCCGGTGGCATTGCTACCCCCCCAGGGCCCCCGTCCCGCCTAACCCTGTAGCGTTTGACCACGGGATCTAGCCCTTTGACTTTGCACAGACGGGCTTTGACCAGTGGACCTCTCCACCCGGTTGTGTCGGGTCGGCCCAGAGGGACACCGGGGAGCAACATTCGGGCCAGGCCCACAGCTACATCCACTCCGTGTAGACCCGACGCGTCCGTTTCCCCCCTCCGGGTGCCGGCGGCGGCGCCGTCCATGAGGGGGGGCACGCACCGAAGACGCGTGCTGGGCGTTTGCAACCGCCTCAACACTTCCAGACTTGTGAGAGGCCGCCTACGCAAGATTTTACGGTATGCTACCCCCCGAAGGCCGCCGGCCACAGTCGTAGACGTGCGAAGAGCAATCCGCGTAGAGGGAAGTGTTCAGATACTTCTCCATCACAAAAAATTATGAAAAATTACCATCAGTCCTATAGCACATGTGCCCACGTTGTGTAAAAAACTCATGATTTTATCGCGCTCCAAGTATTTAATAATATTCACGCTGCATCGTTACCGCAGAACGTCTACCACCGTTTCATTGCCGTCCGTGAGGGGGGCCACAACCCAGAGACGCGTGCCGCCTCTTCGGACATGCCACAACACCACCCCGCATGTATGAGGGCCCGGTACGACGCTCCGGTGGCATTGCTACCCCCCCAGGGCCCCCGTCCCGCCTAACCCTGTAGCGTTT
>NW_025297176.1:0-972 GCF_018294505.1 Triticum aestivum | reverse complement strand
GCCAAGTTGTTGCAGCTCCCTCCGTCTATTATGACGCGCACAGAACGTTCCTTCACAACTCCCTTGGTATGGAACAAATTGTGCCTCTGATTTTGCTCAGCTTGTGTGACCTGCACACTCAAAACACGTTGAGCAACTAAACATTCATACCTGTCAGCGTCTTCAGGAGCCATGTATTGCGTCTCATGATCAGAATCATCTCCACCATGTTCTTCACGTGTAATAAGAGCCAAAGTCTCCTCATCATAGTCACTAGCGGACTCATATCCACCATCCGCGGTAGCAATCATCACACGCGGAGATTTGCATTCCCTCGCATAATGACCTCCTCCCTTACAACGACGACAAATAATATCACTTGTGTGCCCTGTTGATGCCATGGAAGAAGAAGAACTCTGTGCAGGCCCAGCAGGTGCGCTCTTGGCAGATAATGGTGGTTGTGCCTATTTTCTTGTATCACGACTGGAGGAGGCACGTGATTGAGGTGCTGGTGCAGTTGAAGTAGAAGATGCACGCGGTGTCCATGATGAAGGTCGGCCTGCAGAAAAGTTAGTTCGCGCCAATGCTTGTCGATCCTGGACTTCACGTTCAGCTTTACAAGCAAGATGGAATAAACGAGTGATATTAGTATACTCCTTATAGTCTAGAATGGTCTGAATCTCTCTATTTAATCCACCCAGAAAACGTGCAAGCATAGCTTCATTCTCCTCAACAATACCACATCTAATCATGCCAGTTTGTAATTCCTGATAATATTCTTCTACAGAATTTTTTCCTTGTCTTAAGCGCTGTAATTTTTGAAGCAATTCACGTTGATAATATGGTGGAACCCAACGAGTACGCATAGCAGTTTTCAAAGCAGCCCAAGTAGTTGGAATAGGATATAATCTACAATGTTCAGACCACCATACACATGCAAAACTAGTGAAAGCACAAACAGCAGCAGCAACTCGTCTCTCCTCAGGATATTGT
>NW_025297175.1:0-972 GCF_018294505.1 Triticum aestivum | reverse complement strand
TGTCGGTCATCAACACTCGTGGTTTTTGTCGATTCTGACCCGTTTCGTGTACTATTACTCATCGTTTTGGGGTCCCAAAGTGATTTCCATGCTTGTTGAACAACAAGGTGCGCTTACGTGTAGGTCATCAACATTGACAGTTTTGGCCGGTTCTGGCCCGTTTCGTGGACTATCACTCACTATTTTGGGGTCTCGCATTGACTTCCACGATTAACGAACCCTGGGGTGCGTTTACGTGTCGGTCATCCACACTCGCAGTTTTGGCCGATTCTGACCCGTTTCATGGACTATTACTCACCGTTTTGGGGTCACAAAGTGATTTCCATGCTTGTTGAACTCCAAGGTGCACTTACGTGTCGGTCATCAACACTCATAGTTTTGGCCGATTCCGGCCCGTTTCATGGACTATTACTCACTCTTTTGGGGTCTCGGAGTGACTTCCACGATTAATGAACCCTGGAGTGCTATTACACGTCGGTCATCAACAATAGCAGTTTTGACCGATTCTGGCCCATTTCGTGGACTATTACTAACTGTTTTGGGGTCCCGGAGTGACTTCCACGATTAACGAACCCCGGGGTGCATTTACGCGTCAGTCAGCAACACTCGCGGTTTTTGTCGATTCTGACCCGTTTCGTAGACTATTACTCACCGTTTTGGGGTCCCGAAGTGATTTCCATGCTTGTTGAAAAACAAGGTGCGCTTACGTGTTGGTCATCGACACTGACAGTTTTGGCCGATTCTGGCCCGTTTTGTGGACTATTACTAACTGTTTTGGGGTCCCGGAGTGACTTCCACGATTAACGAACCCCGGGGTGCATTTACGTGTCGGTCATCGGCACTCGCGGTTTTTGTCGATTCTGACCCGTTTCGTGGACTATTACTCATTGGTTTGGGGTCCCGAAGTGATTTCCATGCTTGTTGAAAAACAAGGTGCGCTTATGTGTTGGTCATCGACACTGATAGTTTTGG
>NW_025297174.1:0-972 GCF_018294505.1 Triticum aestivum | reverse complement strand
AAACTTGATAGCTAGATATATATGTGTCTTGAATTATCAGTATGCGTAACCAATATGTGTCTCCCGTTCGAAAGCGTCATAGTTATAAATATGCATGCATTTGCATATTTATAACCTTGATTCTTTCGAATTGTCCAACGCTATCCATGGACAGCCCGAGTATGTTTAGATTGGGTTCGTTTTCCCATATGCTTTGCTCCGGATCCGACGCATAAATTTCGTCAGTGCCTCCCCTGTTGTTCTCCGGGTACACATCCTCTCTGTTTATTGCAGAGACGTGTATCAGGAGAACAGCGGGGAGGTGCTGCCGAAATTTTGCGTAGGATCCGGGGCATAGCATGGGAAAATGAACCCAATCTAAACATACTCGGGTGGGATTAGGACCTATCATTACCTATTAGAGTGTAGGTTGCATGGACGTAATAAAATTGACAAAGTAGATCAACTGATGAATACATACATGGTAATAAAAGGTCCGTTCATTTGACAAATACGACATCAACGGGTATCGCTTTCGTACCTATGGCAAAGAGCTATCTATGGCCGACCGAAAGTCTACAAATTGTTGTGTATCTGCTATCGGCGAAGGAGGTACCGAGTATTATGGGAGAGTTGAAGCAATTTATGAACTTCTATTCTATGGTGAAAACCCACCGAATGTCGTAGTCTTCAAATGTTATTGGTTTCAGCCGAAGGAGACTAGAAGAACTCATGAACATATAGGGCTAGTTGAAATCAACCAAAGCACCCATTTAGATGTTCCTGATGTCTATATTACGGCTCAACAGGCAACCCAAGTATTCTATCTACCGTGGGCCTGCCAAACTAATCCAAATCTGAAAGGTTGGGATGTCGTTTATGAAGTGCCGCCACGTGCTAGACTATCTCCCCCAAAGGAAGAGGATTATGAACCTCACATTAACCCAGACACATATGAAGGAGAATTCTTCCAAGAGACACGTCTTTCCAAAA
>NW_025297173.1:0-972 GCF_018294505.1 Triticum aestivum | reverse complement strand
CGCCGACGTTCCGTGCACTCTCCTCCACTTCGTGAACAACGAGTTGGTCGATGTCGCCAAGGGCAAAATTGTTCAACCGGGCAACCCCTTGTTCCACGGTACCCAGATGCCACCCAACTTGTTTAGGGTTCAACTGGTTCGGGTGCTGCCAGGCTGCGACGACTTGTTACCTCCGATTCGACCCGTCGGGGCCGACGATGATGACGTGATGACCCTCAGCGCCTGCCTGAGCTGGCCCCTGCTTTGGCCGAAGAGCCAGATTCGTTTGGGGGCGGGGGACACCACCCCAAAGACAACACCGCCAGTCGTGCCGGCGCCAAGTCGGCCCCATGGCAAGACCGCCGTAACGGTGCCGGACATCCCTATGCCACTGGATCCAAACATGCATATGGCACAGGATCAGAACGACGACGACGACGATGATGATACATTTGGCAACGTCGATCAGTACTTTGTCGAGCATGGGTACGATGGCGACTTCATGGGGCCTCCTTCTCAAGAACCAAACCCAACAAAAGACGTGTGCGATCTAGCTCGTACCGCGGAGAAGCCAAGTTGCAACAGGCGCCGTCTGGCGTTCAGCTCTCAGGAGACGCCTCCAGCTGCCGACTTCACCGAGCCTCAGATAGGCGAGGTGCGAAATATTATCATCCCCAACACACTCAAGAAGGCGGTCTGTGAGCAGAACTCGGTCCCATTACAGGAGAAGAAGAAGGCACGCAAAAGAAAGACTAAGAAGGGTGCGAGCCAGCCGGCACCGAGTACGATCCGTGCTCAGGACGGGCCACCTTCACCGCAGGATATCTCGAGGAGGGTGCATGTGGCGGGTAGGGCGATGCTACCACCAAATATGCTCAATGCTGCAACCGGTGCTATGCGGAGTCTGCACGACAGTGTTCTTTCTTTGGAGAAGCGGCGTCTCAGAGAGAAGGATGTGGCATACCCGGTTTTCGTGGCCAAGGTGCCAGAGGG
>NW_025297172.1:0-972 GCF_018294505.1 Triticum aestivum | reverse complement strand
GGGGGGGAACACCCGGGAGGTATTCCCGATGTTTCACGTTTTCGGACAGACGGACCGGAGGGGGAAAGTTGCTAGTTCGATAGGTTAGGGAGGTGTGGTGGACGAACGGACTGCGTATTCGGATTCGTCTCGTCGTTCTGAGCAACTTTCATATAGAAAACATTTTCAACCGAGTTACGGTTTAAAAGATATGAATTTTCAAAGTTTATTTGAATTTCTGGAATTATTTATATTCAGAAAAATGAATTATGACGTCAGCATGAGGTAATGCTGACGTCAGCAGGTCAACTGGTCGGCTGACCAGTCAAACCAGACAGGTGGGTCCAGTGGGACCCACATGTCAGCCTCTGTTAGTCTAACATTTAGTTAAACTAAACTAACAGTATAATTAGAGGGATGGGCCCCACATGTCAGTGACTAATTAGTTAATCTAATTACTTTTAATTATAAAATCATTTTAATTATTTATTTTAAGGGGCGGGGCCCGCACGTCAGTGGCTGGGGCCGCCCAGTCAGCCCAGTTGACCAGGTCAACTGGTCAACAGGTGACCAGGGGGCCCACTGGCAGTGACCCAGGGGGTGGCCCCCAGGTGTGCCAGGTCGGACGCCGGCGGGAGGGCACTCCGGCGAGCCCGTACACGGCGACGAACCTCGGCCGTGGCCGGATTTCGGCCACAGGGGTCCGTTTCACGCGCGCTTGGTCGCGTTCGAACGGCCAAGACGATCCGCGCCGGATGGTGGTAGTGGTTCGTCCGGAGATGGCCGGAAACGGCACCGGCGGTGAGCTTAGCGGCGGCCGGAGTTCGGGGTTGCACGGGCACGGCGATGGGAGGCACGGGAAGGCCAGGCGTGGGGCTCTACGGGGTCCTGGGAGTGCCAGGAGCACGCGGGGACCATCGGTGCGGGCGGAGGAGCTCGGGGTGCGCGAGGACGAGGGGGGGGCAGGCGGGGCGTGGCCGACGCGGGCGCGCG
>NW_025297171.1:0-972 GCF_018294505.1 Triticum aestivum | reverse complement strand
AAACGAGCTAGAATCGGCCAAAATTGTCAGTGTTAATGACCGACACGTAAGTGCACCTTGTTGTTCAACAAGCATGGAAATCACTTCGGGACCCCAAAACGGTGAGTAATAGTCCACAAAACGAGACAGAATCGACAAAAACCGCGAGTGTTGATGACCGACACGTAAACGCACCCTAGGGTTCGTTAATCGTGGAAGTCAGTCCGGGACCCCAAAACAGTGAGTAATAGTCCATGAAACGAGCCAGAATTGGCAAAAATTGTCAGTGTTGATGACCGACACGTAAGCGCACCTTGTTGTTGAACAAGTATGGAAATCACTTCGGGACCCCAAAACGGTGAGTAATAGTCCATGAAACGGGTCAGAATCGACAAAAACCACGAGTGTTGATAACCAATACGTAAATGCACCCCAGGGTTCGTTAATCATGGAAAATCACTTTGGGCCCCCAAAACAGTGAGTAATAGTCCACGAAACAGGCCAGAATCGGCCAAAACTATGAGTGTTGATGACCGACATATAAGCGCACCTTGGAGTTCAACAAGCATGGAAATCACTTTGTGACCCAAAAACGGTGAGTAATAGTCCACGAAACGGGTCAGAATCAACAAAAACCACGAGTGTTGATGACCGACACGTAAACGCACCCCAGGATTCATAAATCGTGGTAGTCACTCCGGGACCCCAAAACAGTGAGTAATAGTCCACGAAACAAGCTAGAATCGGCCAAAATTGCCAGTGTTGATGACCGACACGTAAGCGCACCTTGTTGTTCAACAAGCATGGAAATCACTTCGGGACCCCAAAACGGTGAGTAATAGTCCATGAAACGGGTCAGAATCGACAAAAACCGCGAGTCTTGATGACCGACACGTAAACGCACCCCATGGTTTGTTAATCATGGAAATCACTGTGGGACCCCAAAACAGTGAGTAATAGTCAATGAAACGGGCCAGAATCAGCTGAAACTGT
>NW_025297170.1:0-972 GCF_018294505.1 Triticum aestivum | reverse complement strand
CGTTCCACCACTCCGTCGAGCCTCTCGACGCTGATGACTGGCTTCGCAGTATCTCTCACAAACTGCGTTCCGCGCTGGTAGCGGAGGCTGACAAGGTCACCTTTGCTGCATATCATCTTGAAGGCCCCGCCAGTCTATGGTGGGAGAATTATGGAGCTATGCGCCCAGCGGGCCATGTCACTACTTGGGCTGAGTTCAGCGAGGCTTTCCGTGAACATCACATTCCGGAGGGTCTCATGGACCGTAAACGTGAAGAATTTTGCAGTTTCACCCAAGGCCGACTTTCTGTGGATGTCTATAGCAGGGAGTTTGGTAATCTCGCCCGATATGCAACTGAGGAAGTGTCTACTGACGCCAAGAAGCAAGCAAGGTTCCGTAAGGGCCTTAGTCCTGAGCTTCGCCGCGACCTCCGTCTGCATGAGTGCACATCCTTTCAGAAACTTGTTAACAAGGCCATCAGTGCTGAAACTGGTCAGACTGACTATGACGCAACACGCAAGCATGGCCGTGACATGGGTTCCTCATCCGGTGCTGGTCCTCAGAAGCGCCGCGTGTGGGTGCCCAACACCGCCCTGCCACCCAGGTTCACACCGAGGCCATCTTTCCAGGCGCCTCGCCCTGTTCAACAGTCTGCACCGACCAAACCCTATGGGGGTTCAACCAATAATGCTCCTCCACGTACCAGTTCCGTGACTTGTTTCAAATGTGGGGAATCTGGTCACTATATGCGTGAGTGTCCCCAGACCAACCCCAACCAGTCTGCTAAAGCTGTTGGCCGTGGCAAGCCGACAGGAAAAATATTCCACGCCAAGCCGGTCACCGCTTCACGTGGCCATGTCAACTGTATCTCTGCCGAAGAAGCTCAAGAGGATCCCAACGTCGTTCTCGGTACGCTTCTTGTTAATTGCCACCCGGCATCTGTTCTTTTCGATACAGGAGCCTCTCATTCTTTTATATCTGAAAACTATGCTC
>NW_025297169.1:0-972 GCF_018294505.1 Triticum aestivum | reverse complement strand
TTTTAAATCAGAAGTGTATGTGCCATGCTTCCCTGCTACCTTTTAGCTCCCATTTAACACACCAAACTTTGACTTCCTTTCTCTTTTGACTCTAGTGATGCATTGAGTTTTTAACTGTAAAATTTCATTAAGTTCACACGAAAGGTTCGGGTTAGGAGCATGAGTTTGTCACTGAAACTGAAAGAGTGCCATCTTCTGCACCAACAAAAGAACATCTCCGAATGTTGGAATTCTGAAAGCATTGAGGCATAATCTGTTAATTCTTCATGTTGTTGGCCTACATCAGAGGTCCATGCAATACAGATGAATTTGCATCTAACTTTTTGAGGCGGTCAATGGACAGAAATCGGTAAAGAAGGGGGATATACACTTTACGAGCGTGATGGCTTTGTGTCTCATGATATAACTATAACGCCAAAAGATATCTCTTGATTTTCTGAAAGCATGCAACGCAGATGCTCGGTGGGTGCACCGTGCTGAAAACCAAAAATGCGTGTTGTATTTCAATTTTTAAATCAGAAGTGTATGTGCCATGCTTCCCTGCTACCTTTTAGCTGCCATTTAACACACCAAACTTTGACTTCCTTTTTCTTTTGAATCTGGTGATGCATTGAGTTGTTAACTGTAAAATTTCATTAAGTTCACACGAAAGGTTCGGGTTAGGAGCATGAGTTTGTCACTGAAACTGAAAGAGTGCCATCTTCTGCACCAACAAAAGAACATCTCCGAATGTTGGAATTTTGAAAGCATTGAGGCATAATCTGTTAATTCTTCATGTTGTTGGCCTACATCAGAGGTCCATGCAATACAGATGAATTTGCATCTAACTTTTTGAGGCGGTCAATAGACAGAAATCGGTAAAGAAGGGGGATATACACTTTACGAGCGTGATGGCTTTGCGTCTCATGATATAACTATAACGCCAAAAGATATCTCTTGATTTTCTGAAAGCATGCACCGCAGATGCTCGGC
>NW_025297168.1:0-972 GCF_018294505.1 Triticum aestivum | reverse complement strand
AGTTTCACAGGATCGAAACCTGACTCTCCTGTACACCCCCTGTTCCCAAAGTTATTCCTCACGCTTGACTTTGTATGTAATTCACGGGCCGCTTACCTGTAGATCTATTCTGGTATCGGACGCAATACTTATACCCGTTGCTCTGAACCCTTTCGCACCCTGCTTCAGGCAATGAACGATTGCCTATCCGCTTGAAACTTCTTATCGCCCTGTCTTACTTTGCTCTCGATGTGTGTCGTTTGTTCAACTCGCGAGATACTCATAAGTTCATTCTGGGGATACCCCCAGATGATTTTCACTTATAACATCCTTGCATTGTAGAGCTACCCCTTACCTATTCGTAAGTACGATGGAGTTCACGAAGAAATGGTGGCGAGTTTATCATGATGCATCGGAATAAAGGATTGAAGACATCAACGAAAGGAACTAACTTCGTCGAGAAGATCCGTTAGAATATCGTAACCAGAACTTTCCCCTTACTTCACTCTTAAATCTCGGGACGAGATTTCTTGTAGTGGAGGAGAATTGTGACACCCGGGTAATTATGCTACAGTAATCCCCACTAATGTTGCCACGTCACCTCGGTTACTGTGGATAAACTCGCGTTAGTTCGAAACCGGTTCAAATTCAAAATCAAAACAAAAGCAAAGATAAAAGGTTTCAAAACAAAGACTAAAAATGTTTGGGGGTTGTCTAAAATAGCTAACCTAATTATGGTGGGGTGCACTAATTTAGGTAAAATGCTTTGGCATTTTAAGTAAACTAAAAACAGAAAAGAGAAATAATAAAAGAAAAAGGAAAGACAAAAAAAGGGGGGAAGGGAAAACCCCTGGCCCATTCCCCCTGGCCCATTCCCCCTCCCCACTTGGCCCCTCCCCCCCTGGCCCATTCCCCCCCTGGCCCGGCCCAGCGCCGGTCGCTTATCCCCTCACCCCCCGCGGCAAACCCTAGCCGCCCCACACTTCCCCCCCA
>NW_025297167.1:0-972 GCF_018294505.1 Triticum aestivum | reverse complement strand
CACACTCCCCTCCCTCTGTCGGGACGAAGACGACAGAGGAGGGAGGTGGGCTGGGCCGGCTGCTGGCTGGGCCGGCCAGCTGGCTGGGCTGCACAGGGAGGAGCCCAGGTAAGCTTCTCCCTTTTAGTTTTTCTGTTTCTGTTTTTATTTAATATATCTGCAACTTTGTTGAATTAAATAAAATACCTAGGCAACTCCAAAAATCACCAAACTATTCCTGGCCCATAGTTGGATTATTTCCAACATGAAACATTTTAGTTTGGAGATATTTGAGCATTTAAATATTTTATATTATTTTAAATGCCCAAATTCAAATACTTATGATTTAAATCAAAAACCCTAGGATGGCCTAGGAAAATGTGCACCACTTTTGGCAGAGGTTCTGAACCAAGGCAAAAATGATGGGCATTTTAGAAGGGCATTTCAGGTTCATTGAAAATTATTTTTTAGTAACCCTAGTTGGTTTCAGAGGGGACTGGGGGTTCTGTCATCCCCATTTCACGTTTCTGATGAAAGAGTAAACATGATGCAACACTCTAATGCATGACTAGCTAGGTTGTGACAACTCACCCCCACTCAAAAGAATCTCGTCCCGAGATTTGGGTTCCTCCGAGAAGAAGGCGGGATATTCAAGTCGAAGACGATCCTCCCTTTCCCAAGTTGCTTCATCCTCAGAATGGTGCGACCATTGAACCTTGAGAAACTTGATATTATGACGTCGCGTGGTACGTTCGGCCTGATCGAGGATACGAATGGGGTACTCTCGATATGTAAGATCATCTTGGAGATCAAGCGTTTCGTGGTCCACTCCACGGATAGGATCCGAGAAGCAACGCCTGAGTTGAGAAACGTGGAAGACATCGTGAACTCTGGAGAGGTGCGGAGGTAGTTCCAACTGGTAGGCAACTTCTCCTCGTTTGGCAAGAATGCGAAAAGGTCCAATGTAACGAGGAGCCAATTTGCCTTTGATAC
>NW_025297166.1:0-972 GCF_018294505.1 Triticum aestivum | reverse complement strand
GCAGGGGCAGGCCGAGTGCTCATATCTCCCACTCAGGACAAGCTCTATTGTGATGTGCAGCTCCACTTCTAGCATGGAGAGAAGGTCTACAATAACATAGAAGAATACAAGGGCCTGATAGTAGGCTTGAAAGCTGCAGCCGCCTTGGGGGTAAAGTGCCTCATCATCAAGGGCGATTCACAACTCCTCGTCAACTTATCCAACAAGGTGTACGAGCCGAATGATGAACACATGGAAGCATACCTTGCAGAGGTCCGCGGGATGGAAAAGCAGTTTTGGGGGTTAGAGTTGCAGCATGTGCCCCGCGGCACCAATCAAGAGGCTGATGACATCACCAGGAGGGCGTCCAGGCGGCTGCCTCAGGAGCCCGGCGTCTTCGAGGAACGACTCTTCAAACCCTCAGCAGCACCATCGCCATCAAGTACAGCGCAGCCTCGGGAGGACCTCCCTCAACCGCCTGCCTCGGGAGCCCCGGCCTGCGGCCCGACCTCGGGAGCTCACCTGCTCCTGGCACCAGAGCCTCAGGAGGGATGTTGGACCACAGAATTCAAAGATTACCTGACGCAAGGGACTCTGCTAGAGAAGGAGGAGGACACAGAACGCGTGGCACGGCAGGCCACGGCCTACTGCATCCAAGACGGAGAACTCTACCGGAAACGGCCGAATGATGTTTCCCTATGCTGTATCTCCAGGGAGCAAGGGAAACAGTTGCTGGCAGACATTCATGATGGGTACTGTGGGCACCACTCATCTTTACGGACCCTCGTCGGCAAGGCATTTCGGAGCGGGTTCTATTGGCCAACAGCACTCAACGACGCGATCGAGCTGGTGAAAGCTTGTGAAGCCTGTCAATTTCACACCAAGCAGATTCATCAGCCGGCTCAGGGCCTCCAAACCATCCCCCTTTCGTGGCCATTCGCTGTTTGGGGACTGGACATGTTGGGCCCGTTTCCCTGGGCACCAGGGGGTTAC
>NW_025297165.1:0-972 GCF_018294505.1 Triticum aestivum | reverse complement strand
TTCGAGAGGAAAATTAATGTTGATGGTTCATACTGGATGCCTAAGCAGTAGCCCAAAATCACCTGGGTTGCTGCTAAGGATCCTTTAGTGGATCCATCATCTGGCTTCACTTATGCTAACCCAATTATCATTGATGAATCCTTTGATGCCAATTATAAGATGCTTAAGAATCAGAATGGTGAAGTGTTTGCCAAGTACATTGGTACTAAGTACAAGAACGAGCCACCCCCAGAAGAAGATCTGGGTGCCCAAAAGTTGTCTTGAGAAGATTCCCGTGAATGTCATCATGACACCACCTGGAAAGAAGACAAACACCAAACCAAAGGCATCATATGGCCCAAAGGCTTCTTACAGACAGAGGACCACTCATGGTCACCCTAACGCCAATATTTTGCAGGAGAAAAATTATGAGACTCATGAATATGAGTGTGTTTCCTCTAACCACTATGTTCACAAAACTAAGAACTTTTCTGCATATTCATATGAGTACTATTCTCCTGCTGCGAAGCTCTTTGCTAGGGCTCCCAAGCCAAAGTTCTCAGATGCTGCACTTAGACTCATTGCTTCTAAGCCACCCCTGAAGATGTGGGTGGTTAAGAAGAATTAACATCTCTTGCAAGGAAAGGTCTCTAGCCGGAAATCTAATACTTCTGACGCTAATGATGGAGACCTAAAACGTCTTGTGGGACGCAAGATAAAATGCCCCAATGGTCTTACCATGTATATCATCCCATGGTTCCTTGACGAGCATCCAATCATGCCTAACCAGAATCGAAACTTTGATAATATGCTTGTTTGCTACATGTTTCTGCTTCACAATACTATTGGTGAAGCCTATCCCGCTAATTGCACTGTAGGGTACAACTCCGAAAGCCACTGAATGGATCATGGACAGTGGCTGCACCAACCACATTACTGGTGATCGAAGTCTTCTTATGGATTCAACCCTACATCCATCTACTAAGAGCCACA
>NW_025297164.1:0-972 GCF_018294505.1 Triticum aestivum | reverse complement strand
AAATTGAATATTCCACCTTTTGAGGGTAGATATGTTCCTGATATATATCTTACTTGGGAGTTAGAAACTGAACAACGATTTACATGTTTACAATATCCCGAGGAGAGACGTGTTCCTGCTGCTGTTTGTGCATTCACTAGTTTTGCATGTGTTTGGTGGTCTGAGCATTGTAGATTATATCCTATTCCGGCTACTTGGGCTGCTTTGAAAACTGCTATGCGTACTCGTTGGGTTCCACCATATTATCAACGTGAATTACTTCAAAAATTGCAGCGCTTAAGACAGGGAAAAAATTCTGTAGAAGAATATTATCAGGAATTACAAACTGGCATGATTAGATGTGGTATTGTTGAGGAGAATGAAGCTATGCTTGCACGTTTTATGGGTGGATTAAATAGAGATATTCAGACGATTCTAGAGTGTAAGGAGTATACTAATATCACTCGTTTATTCCATCTTGCTTGTAAAGCTGAACGTGAAGTGCAGGATCGATAGGCATTGGCGCGGACTAACTTTTCTGCAGGTCGACCTTCATCATGGACACCACGTGCATCATCTACTTCCACACGTTCTGCTACACCGGCGCCTCCGTCGGCTGCCACCTCCAATCGTGATACAATAAAGCAGGCACAATCACCACTATCTGCCAAGAGCACACCTTCTGGGCCTGCAAAGAGCTCTTCTTCATCCATGGCATCAACAGGGCAAACACATGATATTATTTGTCGACGTTGCAAGGGTGGAGGTCATTATGCGAGAGAATGCCCATCTAAGCGTGTGATGATTGTTACTGAGGATGGTGGGTATGAGTCCGCTAGTGACTATGATGAGGAGACTTTGGCTCTTATTACACGTGACGAACACGGTGGAGACGATTCTGATCATGAGACGCAATACATGGCTCCTGAAGATGCTGACAGGTATGAATGTTTAGTTGCTCAACGTGTTTTGAGTGTGCAGGTTACACAAGCT
>NW_025297163.1:0-972 GCF_018294505.1 Triticum aestivum | reverse complement strand
TATGTTGACACGAGAAAAAAATTGAAAGCAATAAGAGGCAATGGATATCGTTTCGTCCACAAAGGTGGGACGTTCCCTACCGAAAACCATCATGCTTGTTGTGAGAAGCTCCGGTTTGTGAGAAGCATATACCAAAACCTACCCCAAATGGGACAAAATTTGTACCACGACATGTTGATGCCGCTCCATGATAGCATGCCAAGTTTCATGAATTTCAGACGAGTTTTGGATTGACTAGAATTTAAAAACCAGGCATCTCAATGTTTTGCCGGCAATCAACGGTGCCCCGGTGATTGAAATTCATTCCCATTTCTTGCATGGGACCTAAGAATGCACCCAAGGACACAGATTTGATTTTTCGACCTATTTATATGCGCTGGAGCATGTGCATGTAGTTCAAATTTGAACTATGCACATAAAATGCATTGAAAACTCAGTTAATGCATAAAAATGTCCAAACGAACCCCGAAAAATCACAAAAAATCACACAACACTCCTGTTGTTCTATGTTGACACGAGAAAAAAATTGAAAGCAATAAGAGGCAATGGATATCGTTTCGTCCACAAAGGTGGGATGTTCCCTACCGAAAACCATCATGCTTGTTGTGAGAAGCTCCGGTTTGTGAGAAGCATATACCCAAACCTGCCCCAAATGGGACAAAATTTGTACCACGGCATGTTGATGCCGCTCCATGATATTATGCCAAGTTTCATGAATTTCAGACGAGTTTTGGATTTACTAGAATTTAAAAACCAGGCATCTCAATGTTTTGCCGCCAATCAACGGTGCCCCGGTGATTGAAATTCATTCCCATTTCTTGCACGGGACCTAAGAATACACCCAAGGACACAGATTTGATTTTTTGACCTATTTATATGCGCTGGAGCATGTGCATGTAGTTCAAATTTGAATTATGCACATAAAATGCGTTGAAAACTCAGTTAATGCATAAAAATGTCCAAACGAACCCC
>NW_025297162.1:0-972 GCF_018294505.1 Triticum aestivum | reverse complement strand
AGTTCATCGACCAAATACAAAGTTTGGTACAATAAATTATTACACATCAATTCTTCCCTTGTGTCCCTGCTTGCTTACGATTGTGCCGTATCCATGGAGCATCCTCATCATTTAACTTAATGCTTGGGTCAGTGTTCACTTTGAAGGGCGGAATTTCACCAAACATATTATAATCTTCTGACATGTCTGTCTTGTCCTCCACTCCCACGATGTTTCTTTTCCCTGAAAGAACAATGTGGCGCTTTGGATCATCGCATGATGTACTGATCGTTTTCTTATCTTTCCGTTTCCTCGGTTTGCTACTCATGTCCTTCAAATAAAAAACCTGAGCGACATCTTTGGCAAGGACGAATGGTTCGTCAAGGTAACCAAGATTGTTGAAATCCACCATTGTCATTCCGTATTGCTCGTCCACCTTTACCCCACCTCCTGTTAGCTTGAACCATTTGCACCGGAACAAAGGGACCTTAAAGTAGGGTCCATAGTCAAGTTTCCATATCTCCTCTATGTAACCATAATATGTGACCTTTTGCCCATTCTCGGTTGCTGCATCAAAGCGGACACCACTGTTTTGGTTGGTGCTCTTTTTATCTTGGGCGATGGTGTAAAATGTATTCCCATTTATCTCGTACCCTTGGAAAGTCGTTATAGTCGAAGATGGTTTCTTGGCCAACATGTACAGCTGATCTCCAACATCATTGTCATTCATTAAATGTTTTCGCAACCAACTGCCGAAAGTCTCCATGTGGGCCTTTCTAATCCAGGATTCAGGCTTCCCCGGGTTGTCCGAGCGTAAAATATTCTTGTGTTGCTCGAAGTACGGAGCCACCAAGCTGGAATTTTGCAGAACTGTGTGGTGTGCTTCAGTCATAGAATGACCGTCCATACATATCGTGGATTCCCTTCCGATCTTGCCTTTTCCACTTAGTCTCCCCTCGTGCCGCGATTGAGGAATACCAATCGGCTTAAGGT
>NW_025297161.1:0-972 GCF_018294505.1 Triticum aestivum | reverse complement strand
GTTGTTGTTGTTGTTGGAGAGGTGCGTTAGGTGCAGCGGGTGGTGGTGGTGGAAGACGCGCGAGCAATTCATTAAACTTGTTATCGAGCTTTGTTTCGAACGTCTTCTCCATGCCATCTATCTTCTCCATGGCCTCTTCAAATCTGTTTAGCACGTCTTGCACCTGTCCACTCATCATTTGCTGAAATTTATCATGCAAATCCTTATTCGTCATGTTCTCCCAGTCAGTCTCGTCAGCTTGTGATCTTGGCATGGTTAGCAGCAATAGAAACACACAAGAATATGATCCTACAGACTACTAACAAGAGGTGGTGGTGGGTGTCACAAATCCGTCAAGCAAATCTCAAATTCTTACCAGTTCTTACCCAGCAGCAGGCGGTGATCGGCAACCGTTGTAGTCAAAATCTCTCAAAGCTTGGATAGAGCGATTACCAAGGAGAGTCAAACGCACGACGTAGATGTACGTGGAGCTGGGAAGGCTTGTAATATGGTAGCAAAAAGGGTTAGCAATAATCAATTCAGAGATGCAAAGTTGAATAAACGCTCAACGACGATACTGTGCTGGTCCTAGGCTAGACTGTGCTAGAGACGCGAGCCTAGAACACCAACAAAATCACGGCGCGACACGTAAACAAGGGAAAAGCACACTCTGGAATTTTTTTTTGCTCTTTTTTTTCTTGCGCTCTTTTTTTTTGCGCTGCTTTTTTTTTGCGAAAAATCACTATAATCGAGTGTCTCAAAACTCTTCCTAGCTCAAACTGACAGGATGGGCATGAAATTTTTTCGACCAATTTTTTTTTTGACTGCCCGGACCCAAAAACTGGAAACGGGTCAAAAAAACTTCCTATAATGGCACCTGTCTCAAAACACTCAGAAACACCTAAAAATAGGATAGCTAGAATTTTTTTCGAAAAATGCGTTTTCGAAAAATTTTGGGCCTAAACGGAGCATGGTTTCCGGACTCTTTTTTTT
>NW_025297160.1:0-972 GCF_018294505.1 Triticum aestivum | reverse complement strand
TTGAAATAACTCACATTGGGTTTCTTGTCAGTGAGGAGTTCATAGGCCGTCTTCTTGAAGAATTTGTGAAGATATACTCTATTGATGATGTGGCACGCAGTATCAATTGCATCAATCCAAAAACGATCAGGCATTTTGTATTCATCAAGCATAGTGCGAGCCATCTCAACAAGAGTTCTGTTCTTGCGCTCCACGACGCCATTTTGCTGAGGAGTATAAGGAGCAGATAATTCATGAGTAATACCAAGTTCATCAAGATAGTCATCAAGACCGGAATTCTTGAACTCAGTTCCATTGTCACTTCTGATGTGCTTGATCTTCACACCAAAGTTGGTTGAAGCCCTCGAAGAAAATCGTTTGAAGACTTCCTGCACTTCAGGTTTGTAAGTAACAATGTGTACCCATGTATATCGAGAGTAATCATCAACAATGACAAAACCATATAGAGAAGCAGCATTAGTGACTCATGAGTAATGATTAGGTCCGAAGAGGTCCATGTGAAGCAATTCGAATGGACGAGTAGTGGTCATGATAGTCTTCGCTGGATGCTTGGACTTGGTCATTTTTCCAGCTTCACAGGCTCCGCATAAGTGATCCTTGAGGAATTTGACATTCTCAATGCTAATGACATGCTTCTTCTTCGCAAGCGTGTGCAAATTCCTCATGCCTGCGTGACCAAGTCGTCGGTGCCATAGCCAGCCTTCTAAAGCTTTTGCAAGTAGGCACACGGCTGGTTGTGGTCCTGTAGTGAAATCAACAATATACAAATCTCCTCTCCTAAAGCCTTTGAAGACTTTGGAATTGTCAGCTTCCATAATCACAACACAGCGATACTTGCCAAAGACAACAACCATATCAAGATCACAAAGCATTGAGACTGACATGAGGTTGTATCCTAAGGACTCAACAAGCATGACTTTGTCCATGTGTTTATCCTTAGAGATCGCAACCTTACCAAGACCCAATACCTGA
>NW_025297159.1:0-972 GCF_018294505.1 Triticum aestivum | reverse complement strand
GGTAGAGATTTCCATAGTGGACGGCAGATCACAGAATGCAACGTTATGCAAACGAGCATAATTTTCAGATATAAAGGAATGAGAGGCTCCTGTATCGAAAAGAACAGATGCCGGGTGGCAATTAACAAGAAGCGTACCGAGAACGACGTTGGGATCTTCTTGAGCTTCTTCGGCAGAGACACAGTTGACATGGCCACGTGAAGCGGTGACCGGTTTAGCGTGGAACACTTTTCCTGTCGGCTTGCCACGGCCAACAGCTTTAGCAGATTGATTGGGGTTGGTCTGGGGGCACTCACGCATATAGTGACCAGATTCCCCACACTTGAAACAGGTCACGGAACTGGTACGTGGAGGAGCATTATTGATTGGACCCCCATAGGGCTTGGCCGGTGCAGACTGTTGAGCGGGGCGAGGCGCCTGGAAAGATGGCCTCGGTGTGAACCTGGGTGGCAAGGCGGTGTTGGGTACCCACACGCGGCGCTTCTAAGGACCAGCACCGGATGAGGAACCCATGTCACGTCCATGCTTGCGTGTTGCGTCATAGTCAGACTGACCAGTTTCAGCACTGATGGCTTTGTTGACAAGTTTCGAAAAAGATGTGCACTCATGCAGGCGGAGGTCGCGGCGAAGCTCAGGACTAAGGCCCTTACGGAACCTTGCTTGCTTCTTGGCGTCAGTAGACACTTCCTCAGCTGCATATCGGGCGAGCTTACCAAACTCTCTGCTATAGGCATCCACGGAAAGTCGGCCTTGGGTGAAATTGCAAAATTCTTCACGCTTACGGTCCATGAGACCCTCCGGAATGTGATGTTCACGGAAAGCCTCGCTGAACTCAGCCCAAGTAGTGACATGGCCTGCTGGGCGCATAGCTCCATAATTCTCCCACCATAGACTGGCGGGGCCTTCAAGATGATATGCGGCAAAGGTGACCTTGTCAGCCTCCGCTACCAGCGCGGAACGCAGCTTGTGAGA
>NW_025297158.1:0-972 GCF_018294505.1 Triticum aestivum | reverse complement strand
GTTTTCTACATTATATCCTGTCATGGATATCATGCTCTACTTGTCCTTGGGAAGGATATACCCCTGAAATACATGTATAAACACATTTTCCATTCCATTGTTCTATTTAATCTGATGATCACCTTTTCCTTTACTTTGTTGTGTTTGACATTCTTGTGATCTATATAATCTAAGCAGTAAAGATTCACTTCTTATGTAAACACCTCGATGTATAATTGGTCAGTAAGACCCTGTTACGATTGTTGATGATATTCCGGTAACCACCAATGGACAAGAACTTTGCCTATTGGCCCGCCTCGTTCAACGAGCGGGAAAATGGTTCTCTTCGTCCCTCGCCCTTGGTACCTATGTTGTTGCCGACATGACCCTCAGACTCTCCTCTGACATGCCTTGCTTACATGATCGTGCAAGATGTCACCGACCTTCCTACTTTTAACCACATGGTGGGCCCATAACCCACAGTTCCATAGGATCGAAACCTGACACTCTTGTACACCCTGTTGTCAAAGTTATTCCTCGCGCTTGACTTTGTAGGTAATTCACGGGCCACCTGCCTGTTGATCTATTCAGGTATCAGATGCAATGCTGATAGAGGCGAGGGTGTCCCGATCTTTCGATGAGATGATAAGTATCGATTTGGTGGAGACGACTTTGACGATCCGACTACAAACGTGCACGACGTTGCGCCTTAGCAATCGCTAAACCAATCTCCTGAGGTTACTGACGATGCCGGAAGCACGGTCAGCCTGACCACGAAGGTCTATTCCTGCAAGCAATCGAAGAACGAGCAAGAATATGATAAAGCAATCTGAATATTGCAAATATATATGAGGTATTGATAATGGTGGGGATCCGTAAGCGGTCTTGGTCTGGTCGTTGGACACAAACGAAGTACACGAAGTTGCAGTGGCTAACTTTTAACTAAACAAATCCCAAAGTCTAAACGATGCCCATATGGAGGAAGAGGGGGGG
>NW_025297157.1:0-972 GCF_018294505.1 Triticum aestivum | reverse complement strand
AATACATTTTATTTAACTATCAAGGTGGTTGTTAAACATTGAGAAGGTTCCTCCAACTCAATCCCAAATTAAACATCATCAATTACCCAACAAAATTAATTTAGAGTGATGAGATCAACATGATAATCCAAGAACCAGATACTCAAGATGTCCATAACCGGGGACACGGCTAACCATGATTAGTTTGTACACTCTGCAGAGGTTTGTGCACTTTTCCCCACAAGACTCGACCGCATCCATGATCGGAGGATCGAGACATAGCCTTTCTGAATCATTAACTCTCTACTCTGGGTAGACAGTACCACCTACAACCCACTACATCTGCCAGTCTACCTCTTCAAGAGCCCACGCAACTTACTCAACTATGCCAGAGCCCATATTGGCTTGTGGCTGCACACGGAAGTTTCCAGCATGAATAATCTTATGATCCTGTTGAGCCTGGGTGGCGAACCGTAGGATGATCACACGGGTACTCCGGGATATCCTAGGACAACACTGGATTCTCCAGGTGCCCTGACAACCACTGGGTACTCCAGGGTGCCTCAACCAATCCACCCAGATGTGTATTTAAGTAGCCACCTTAAGTTAACCATTAATTAACAATACACACATCTATCATGGATACACTCATCCAAACCACGTCTACGAGCATAACATAGCAATCTTGAGCATAACGTAGAAGTAACTCCCAAAGGTTTGATAAAAAAGACAATAGGTTCTACCTCATCATATACTTCCCAAACCCACATGTTAATCAGATCCTAACCATGCAATGTTTGAGGATTGTATCTAATGCATCAAAACTGGGTAATAAAGGAATATGATCAAAGTGTTACTTGCCTTGCTGATGATCTGCAAAACCTACGGACTCGTAGCAGCATGCTTCGCACTCCGGGTGTTCTATCGTAAACAAACAATAACATACAATGAGCACTCAAATAAGAGATCTAACCAGAAAGTTCAACTGAATAA
>NW_025297156.1:0-972 GCF_018294505.1 Triticum aestivum | reverse complement strand
GGTGAACTTCATGACCGGAGCCCAATCGGGCTTAATCGGAAGAGGTGCGGGATTTACAGAGTTAGGATCGGAGTCCGGCAACTTGGAGTCACGGGCCTTGTGAGGGACTAGGCTGGTATCCGGCTCTATCGCCATAGAGATTGCAGTTTCTGGGGCGACGTCCAACCGTCCGTCCCCGACTGGCGTAGTGGGCTCCGAGCTAATGGTCAGAGCGGACACCTGAGCAACGCTCTGGGCGTTGTCCGATGACAGAGCTAAATCATGCCCATCGTGACAGTGCGGCGCGCCCGGTCATGGCTCGAATCCGTCGAAGATCAAGTCCCTGCGGATGTCGGTCGTGTAGTTTAAGCTTCCAAATCTGACCTGATGGCCAGGGGCGTAGCTTTCGATCTGCTCCAGATGGCCGAACGAGTCGGCCGCAGTGCGAAGCCGCCGAATACGAAGATCTGTCCGGGGAGAAAAGTCTCATCCCGGACCGCATCGCGATTGACGAGCGAAGAAGCCATCGGGCCTAAAGGCGACGACACAGAGGAACTCTCAATGAAAGCACCAATGTCAGTGTCAAAACCGACGGATCTCGGGTAGGGGGTCCCGAACTGTGCGTCTAGGCGGATGGTAACAGGAGACAAGGGACACGATGTTTTTACCCAGGTTCGGGCCCTCTCGATGGAGGTAAAACCCTACTCCTGCTTGATTAATATTGATGATATGGGTAGTACAAGAGTAGATCTACCACGAGATTGGAGTGGCTAAACCCTAGAATCTAGCCTATGGTATGATTGTTGTTCGTCCTACGGACTAAAACTCTCTGGTTTATATAGACACCGGAGAGGGCTAGGGTTACACAGAATTGGTTACAATGGGAGGAGATCTTCATATCGTCTCGCCAAGCTTGCCTTCCACGCCAAGGAAAGTCCCATCCGGACACGGGACGGAGTCTTCAATCTTGTATCTTCATAGTCCGGGAGTCCG
>NW_025297155.1:0-972 GCF_018294505.1 Triticum aestivum | reverse complement strand
TAGGGTCCGCACGCTTAAGGTTTCGATGACAGTTATATTACGAGTTTATGATTTTTGATGTACCGAAGGAGTTCGGAGTCCCGGATGAGATCGGGGACATGACTAGGGGTCTCGAAATGGTCGAGACATAAAGATCGATATATTGTCCGAATATAGTCGTCCAATATATCAATCTTTATGTCTCGACCATTTCGAGACTCCTCGTCATGTCCGTGATCACATCCGGGACTCCGAACAACCTTCGGTACATCAAAACTTATAAACTCATAATAAAACTGTCATCATAACGTTAAGCGTGCGGACTCTACGGGTTCGAGAACTATGTAGACATGACCTAGAACTGTTCCCGATCAATAACCAATAGCGGAACCTGGATGCTCATATTGGCTCCTACATATTCTACGAAGATCTTTATCGGTCAAACCGCATAACAACATACGTTGTTCTCTTTGTCATCGGTATGTTACTTGCCCGAGATTCGATCGTTGGTATCCAATACCTAGTTCAATCTCATTACCGGCAAGTCTATTTACTCGTTATGTAATGCATCAATCCGTAACCAACTCACTGGCCACATTGCTTGCAAGGCTTATAGTGATGTGCATTACCGAGAGGGCCCAGGGATACCTCTTCGACAATCGGAGTGACAAAACCTAATCTCGAAATACGCCAACTCAACATATACCATTGGAGACACCTGTAGAGCTCCTTTATAATCACCCAGTTGCGTTGTGACGTTTGGTAGCACACAAAGTGTTCCTCCGGTAAACGGGAGTTGCATAATCTCATAGTTGCAGGAAATTTGTATAAGCCATGAAGAAAGCAATAGCAACATACTAAACGATCAAGTGCTAAGCTAACAGAATGGGTCAGGTCAATCACATCATTCTCCTAATGATGTGATCTCATTAATCAAATGACAACACATGTCTATGGATAGGAAACATAACCATCTTTGATTAATGAGCTAGT
>NW_025297154.1:0-972 GCF_018294505.1 Triticum aestivum | reverse complement strand
AACAAGAGTGGACCGCAACACTTTCGAAAATGAACCACAACACTACCAAGAGTGAACCTCGTGAGTTTTTTTGTCTTTATTTCCGTACTTATTAATTTTTTACATGTGTTGACCAAGCGAGTGGACCGCATGGACTAAGCGAGTGAACTACATCTAACATAGAAGCGAGCTTCTTTTTTGAGATGTTTTTGTCTTGTGTTTACCAAGTGGACAACAGAGGAGTTTTATAGCAAATCATGTCTCTTCAGAAACCACAAAATCAATTAAGTGCAGAAGAGCACTGCCGAACCACATGGCACGCCCGGTCGTACTGCATAGTGGAGGCCAGCAGCACGCTGGACCGCAGGCACACCCATTTTACAAACAGGCAGAACTCAAAAATGCACATGGATACCGCACGGTGCTCATAACTGCACGACGCGAGCAGCAACCTCATCGGCGGCAACAGGACTGTGGAGTGCGCTATCGAGAGTAAGCAACTCCAAGGTTTTTCTTTTCCTCATTTTACATAATGAATCATAGCGAACTACACAAACAGGAACCCGAAAATACACTATAGCATCAAATGAACCACACCCAACTGTACCTGCACACCTCGCGACATAGTAGAAATTTGCAATAAGTCTCTGAACCCCGCACCTACACAGTGAGCTGCTTTTGTTATGGTCAAAACCAAAACTATACTGCATCCACGAATTATGTGCACGAGCTCGTCGCCGGCTGTACAACCAAACCGCGGTGGAGTATCTCCTCGTCGGGGTACGGTCGTGGGGGAAGGAGACAAGGGGAGGAAGTGTTTCAGAAGGGTAGGAGGCTTATGCAGCGACCCGGCAACCGAGCCACGCGCAAAAACTATTTTGAGCCAAACCGCACGGCGAGGTGCACTGCACCACCGGTCAACCACACTGGCACGGGAACCACGTATAGCAGCCAGAGGCCAACGGCACAGGGGTGGAGAGGTAGTTCAGAGAA
>NW_025297153.1:0-972 GCF_018294505.1 Triticum aestivum | reverse complement strand
GCCGCACCCCTTTCTTGGAGTAGGGGGCAAGGCTGCGCCTCCCCCCTCTCCCCTGCCCCTATATATAGTGGAGGGGAGGGAGGGCATCCACACCTGAGCCCTTGGCGCCTCCCTCCCTCCCGTGACACCTCCTCCTCTCCCGTAGGTGCTTGGCGAAGCCCTGCAGGATTGCCACGCTCCTCCATCACCACCACGCCGTTGTGCTGCTGCTGGATGGAGTCTTCCTCAACCTCTCCCTCTCTCCTTGCTGGATCAAGGCGTGGGAGACATCGTCGAGCTGTACGTGTGTTGAACGCGGAGGTGCCGTCCGTTCGGCACTTGATCATCGGTGATCTGAATCACGACGAGTACGACTCCATCAACCCCGTTCACTTGAACGCTTCCGCTTAGCGATCTACAAGGGTATGTAGATGCACTCTCTTTCTACTCGTTGCTGGTCTCTCCATAGATAGATCTTGGTGTTACGTAGGAAATTTTTTGAATTTCTGCTACGTTCCCCAACAGTGGCATCATGAGCTAGGTCTATTTCGTAGATTCTTTGCACGAGTAGAACACAAAGTAGTTGTGGGCGTTGATGTTGTTCAATATGCTTACCATTACTAGTCCAATCTTGTTTCGACGGTATTGTGGGATGAAGCGGCCCGGACCGACCTTACACGTACTCTTACGTGAGACAGGTTCCACCGATTGACATGCACTTGGTGCATAAGGTGGCTAGCGGGTGCCAGTCTCTCCCACTTTAGTCGGAACGGATTCGATGAAAAGGGTCCTTATGAAGGGTAAATAGCAATTGGCATATCACGTTGTGGTCTTGCGTAGGTAAGAAACGTTCTTGCTAGAAACCCATAGCAGCCACGTAAAACATGCAACAACAATTAGAGGACGTCTAACTTGTTTTTGCAGGGTATGCTATGTGATGTGATATGGCCAAAAGGATGTGATGAATGATATATGTGATGTATGAGATTGATC
>NW_025297152.1:0-972 GCF_018294505.1 Triticum aestivum | reverse complement strand
AAATGAACTCTGAAAAGGTTGAAAGTTGGCATGATATCATCATTTCATCCACATAGCATGTGCAAGAAAGTTGAGAGGGTTACGGCAAAAACTGGATGCACTTCGTGTACAAAACGGACAATCTCTTTCAAAGTATCAGGATTTCATCCGGAAACTCGTCTGTTACAAAGGGATTTCATTTTCTAAACCTTATTTGAACTCCTGACTTTTTGTGTGTTCAACATGCACCATTCAAAGCCACATCATCATTTTTCAATCCTTTCTGACTTCATTTGTTATTTTTCATGCATTTACTAATTATTTTGAGCTATAAGACCCTAAAATTCAAAAGCATTTCAAATGACTCTGAAAAGGTTGAATGTTGGCATGATATCATCATTTCATCGACATAGCATGTGCAAGAAAGTGGAGAGGGTTACGGCAAAAACAGGATGCACTTCGTGTACAAAACGGACAATCTCTTTCAAAGTATGAGGATTTCATCCGGAAACTCGTTTGTTACAAAGGGATTTCATTTTTTAAAACTTATTTGAACTCCTGACTTTTGTGTGTTCAAAATGCACCATTCAAAGCCACATCATCATTTCTCAATCCTTTCTGACTTCATTTGTTATTTTTCATGCATTTACTAATTATTTTGAGCTATAAGACCCTAAAATTGAAAAGCATTTCAAATGAACTCTGAAAAGGTTGAAAGTTGGCATGATATCATCATTTCATCCACATAGCAGTGTGCAAGAAAGTTGAGAGGGTTACGGCAAAAACTGGACGCACTTTGTGTACAAAACGGACAATCTCTTTCAAAGTATCAGGATTTCATCCGGAAACTCGTCTGTTACAAAGGGATTTCATTTTTTAAACCTTATTTGAACTCCTGACTTTTTGTGTGTTCAAAATGCACCATTCAAAGCCACATCATCATTTTTCAATCCTTTCTGACTTCATTTGTTATTTTTCATGCATTTACTAATT
>NW_025297151.1:0-972 GCF_018294505.1 Triticum aestivum | reverse complement strand
AATGAGAAGCGGATGAATCCTGCAGATTCTGCTGGTACTGATGGTGCAATAGAAGGTGAAAGTCCAGCGGAAAATTCTACAAACACGACATCCCATGCTACACGAGCTGCAAAAAAAGCCAAACAGAAACAAATAGCTGCCACCAAACAAGCAGAGACAGCCCTAGTTCTTGCAACACCTACCATAGTACTACCAGCTGCACGACATACTCGTGCGTCAACTGAGCTAGCAGCACGTTCCCAAGCTCCCTTGCCACCTGACACTACTTCCCAAGCACTCTTGACACAAGACGAGTTGGCAATATCAGATGAAGCTTGTGAGCTTCAACAGCAAGAAGGTAGTTGCTGGAGTCAAGTTACAGTTGCATGCTTTTTTATATGTAGTCTCACAGTTTGATGTACACTAACACTTCCTATGTTCATTGTTGGACTAGCACCTAGGCACAAGAGGAAACAAACATCAGGGATAATGCTCGATAGGTTAACTAAATCTAGAGGAAGAATGGAGATCCGTTTTGAGGCAGGTTTAAAAAGGCCACGTGATGCTACAGAGTTAGCCAAGTTAGTATCAGAGGCAGCGGTTGCCGTTAGGTGTCATGTACGTATCCTCCCAACAAGGATTTAGTACAGGAATGACAAAGACGAAACCCAGTTCAACACCTTCCTCGACCATTTATCTGTAAGTATGGTTATGTATGGAAACTAGTAATATCGTCTTGCTCTGTCCCATACTTTCTAGGTTACTGATAATGAGACTCCCATAATTTTCAACAGATGAGGTTCAAGTTGGATAGCCAAGATGATGCAACCAGACAAGCTTGCACCCATGTTTTCAAGTCTGCTATGCGACAGTATCGGTATAACTTGAGGAAAACTCACTTTGAAGGAAAGGCTAACAGTGAACTTTCCCAAACATCTCCAGTGGAAAATATATCGGATAAAGACTGGAGGGTCCTTGTTAAACACTGGTCTG
>NW_025297150.1:0-972 GCF_018294505.1 Triticum aestivum | reverse complement strand
AAATGAACTCTGAAAAGGTTGAAAGTTGGCATGATATCATCATTTCATCCACATAGCATGTGCAAGAAAGTTGAGAGGGTTACGGCAAAAACTGGATGCACTTCGTGTACAAAACGGACAATCTCTTTCAAAGTATCAGGATTTCATCCGGAAACTCGTCTGTTACAAAGGGATTTCATTTTCTAAACCTTATTTGAACTCCTGACTTTTTGTGTGTTCAACATGCACCATTCAAAGCCACATCATCATTTTTCAATCCTTTCTGACTTCATTTGTTATTTTTCATGCATTTACTAATTATTTTGAGCTATAAGACCCTAAAATTCAAAAGCATTTCAAATGACTCTGAAAAGGTTGAAAGTTGGCATGATATCATCATTTCATCGACATAGCATGTGCAAGAAAGTTGAGAGGGTTACGGCAAAAACTGGACGCACTTTGTGTACAAAACGGACAATCTCTTTCAAAGTATCAGGATTTCATCCAGAAACTCGTCTGTTACAAAGGGATTTCATTTTTTAAAACTTATTTGAACTCCTGACTTTTGTGTGTTCAAAATGCACCATTCAAAGCCACATCATCATTTCTCAATCCTTTCTGACTTTATTTGTTATTTTTCATGCATTTACTAATTATTTTGAGCTATAAGACCCTAAAATTGAAAAGCATTTCAAATGAACTCTGAAAAGGTTGAAAGTTGGCATGATATCATCATTTCATCCACATAGCAGTGTGCAAGAAAGTTGAGAGGGTTACGGCAAAAACTGGACGCACTTTGTGTACAAAACGGACAATCTCTTTCAAAGTATCAGGATTTCATCCGGAAACTCGTCTGTTACAAAGGGATTTCATTTTTTAAACCTTATTTGAACTCCTGACTTTTTGTGTGTTCAAAATGCACCATTCAAAGCCACATCATCATTTTTCAATCCTTTCTGACTTCATTTGTTATTTTTCATGCATTTACTAATT
>NW_025297149.1:0-972 GCF_018294505.1 Triticum aestivum | reverse complement strand
TGTTTTTGGGTCTCGGCGTGATTTCCATGTTTGACGAACACCGGGGTGCATTTATGTGTCGCTCATCAACACTCGCAGTTTTGGCCGATTCTGGCCCGTTTCGTGGAGTATTACGCACTGTTTTGGGGTATCGAAGTGATTTCAACGATTAACAAACCGCGGGGTGCGTTTACGTTTCGGTCATCAACACTTACACTTTTGTCCGATTCTTGCCTTTTTTGTATACTATTACTCACTGTTTTGGGGTCCCGGAGTGATTTCCACGATTAACGAAACCCGGCATGCGTTTACGTGTCGGTCATCAACACTCACAGTTTTGGCCGATTCTGGCCCGTTTCGTGGACTATTGCTCACTTTTTTGGGGCCCCGGAGTGATTTCCACGATTAAGGAACCCTTGGGTGCGCTTACGGGTTGGTTATCAACACTCGCGGTTTTTGTCGATTCTGACCCGTTTCGTGGACTCTTACTCACCGTTTTGGGGCCCCAAAGCGATTTCCATGGTTGTTGAACCCCAAGGTGCGCTTAAGTGTAAGTCATCAATAATCGCAGTTTGGGCCGATTCTGGCCCGTTTCTTGGACTATTACTTAGTTATGGGGTCCCGAAATGACCCCGGGTTGTGTTTACATGTCGGTCAGCAACACTCACAATTTTGGCCAATTCCAACGTGTTTTGTGGACTATTACTCACTGTTTTTAGGTCCCGAAGTGATTTCCATAGTTGTTGAACCCCAAGGCCCGATTACCTGTCGGTCATCAATACTCATAGTTTTGGCTGATTCTGGCCCGTATCATGGACTATTACTCACTTTTTTGGGCCCCCGGAGTGATTTCCACGATTAACAAACCACGGGGTGCATTTACGTGTCGGTCATCAACACTCACAGTTTTGGCCAATTCTGGCCCGTTTCTTGGACTATTACTCTGTTTTTGGGTCTCGACGTGATTTCCATGTTTGACGAACACCGGGGTGC
>NW_025297148.1:0-972 GCF_018294505.1 Triticum aestivum | reverse complement strand
AGTAAGAAGGCATGTTTATGAAGCTAAGCATGGCAAGATCAAGTTCATAGGATGCATGGATCACTAGGAAACAATCATGGAAACATTGAACTTAATGTTAATAGGCTGACAGCAACATCATTTAGCAAAGTTTAGAGCAAGATAACAACATGTTCCATCAGGCTATAATTACAACCAAGGGCATGAATGGATATAGCAAGACATGTAGATCAAAACATGTTTATAGGACACCTCCAGATTATGCATAGAATGATTAGTAGAAGCATGTTAACATAGCAACAAAATATAACAGAATTTGTCAGGAAAACAGCAACAGCAACTACCCTACTTAGCAAGCTTGATACACTCAGCACACAACTCACAAAAATACATGGTTGGCACCCCTGGAAAGATGGCATAACGTAGATCAAAACACATGTAGACATCAACCTCATAGGATGCACACATCAATCATGGCAAAAATGATAAATGAGCAAGTTATAACAGTTTCAGCAGATTAACATCAACATGCACTCTTCCAACAGCATTTCGGGCATCAAGATGAGCTCAAATGAAAATGATGCAATGGAATGAAATGAAGTACTCGTTGAGGCGAACAATGTGACATATTACACGCACCAAACGGAGCTACGGATGTAGAGATACTATGCGATGAACATGGCATGATTATGTCAAGGATTTTGGGGACTTAGCAGAAAATCTCACCCCGGGGAAAGGGTTGACCGTGGCACGGATGTCGAGGCGGCGGCGGATCTCGCCGGATCTCCGCCGGAGATGGAGAGGAAGGGCCCCGGGCGATCTCCTCCGGCCGGATCTCGCCGGATCCGGCGCGGGGCGGCGCGGGGACGGCGGGAAGGCGGCGGGGCTCGCGCTCCGGCGAACTCCCGCCAGAGCGGCGGCGAGGCGCGGCCGCTATGGGCGCTGGCGGCAACCAGCGGAGGCGGCGGGGATGCGCCGGCGGGGCATGGCTGC
>NW_025297147.1:0-972 GCF_018294505.1 Triticum aestivum | reverse complement strand
TTGAATGACTTATTGCATGTTTGCTTATTTAAGCATGTTGTAGCATGTAAATTTGATGCAAGTAAGGTTTATTCACCAATGTTGGGATGGTTTAATGATGAACATTGTCAATCTTTTGAAATGAATAAGAGCTTCACTTATATGTGCAAACTGAGTTGCAATATTTTCATGCCTTCTACTTCTTGTGCTAATTTTTTGGCTTTAGATTTTATGAACTATGCAAGTTACTCATCTATTCATGTGTCATATATGCAAAAATCAAGGGAAGTAAAAATGGATGACATATACATATACAACATGTACACCTTGTCTCTTTTGTTAGCCACATTTCAGATTAAGCAACGCCGAGGACGGCTTTATTTTCAAGAAGGGGAGGATGATGAGGACATGACTACCTTGGATATGACCAAAAATATTGCATATATGCATATTTGTCAGGTGATTTCTAGTGCAAACTATTCAATAATCTTTTTATGTTATCCAGAACAAAAATACTTCACACACTTTTGTGTTTTGTCTAATTGCAGGTGTATTGGACATTTGTACAATCCACATATGAAGATAAGGAAGAAAGAGATGTTTATTTGCTGTCCAAAAAGTTCTCTCACGTCACTTTTGGCCCAAGAGAAGATAGAGTCCAAGTCTCTCACGTTCTGGATTTAGATTCGGACTGCACAGACATACCTGACTCAAAACGCACACAAGTTTTTCATACGGACTCCGAATTGGGTGATTCTTTTTTTGTTGGAAACTAGATTTCGTGCACTTTCCAACCCAATTGGAATCACCTTCAAATTCGTCCGGAGCGTTGAGTTGTGGACGAAACAATCTGATGCTGCAGCAGAATCCGAGTCAAACTACAAGTCCAAAGGTGTTACATCACCTCCACTTGGGCCCATTGGCCTTGTACGACCTAGATTTAATTTTAGGCTGCCTTGGGACGTCCTCCCACCTCCTTGGCCGCCACCCCTT
>NW_025297146.1:0-972 GCF_018294505.1 Triticum aestivum | reverse complement strand
AGGTAGCCCCGCCCCGATCCGGTTTTCCCTAAAAACCGATCCGGTTTATTTAAAAAAAACGTGTTCGGTTTTTTTTTAAAAAAAAAACTAGATTGGTTTTATTTTTTTTGGTTTTCTTATTTAACAAACGTTCACCGAACCGTTCGTTTCAATGAACGCGTTCGTTGGATTGGTTCTGTTAACGAACGTCCGTTATTTAAACCGTTCGTCGTTTTCTTTTAATCGGATTTAATCCGTTATTTTTCTGATTTGATTTCTGATCCAATTTTCAAATCTGTTTTATTTCTTGCTCGTTTATCGGAATCAGGTGATTCAAACGCCTGGAGTTTCGTAACGAAACCGCCGTTCCGACTAACCAACTTTCACAGAGTTTTGCTACTGTGAAATTTTGACCTAATTTCAGATTTCTAAACCGAGTCGTTCTCTCTCGAGTTCCGACTTTCGATGCCTTATTTGATTCGATTCTTTTGCAACCAGGGTTCTTAAGTTGAACTCTCTGGTTAGATCTTTTATTCGAGATTTCCCTGTGCATTAGATGAGTACTTATTGTATGCTTGTTGTTTGTCTGCGTTAGATCACCCGGAGTGCGCCGCTTGTTACTTCGAATCTCTAGGTCACGTGGATCATCAGCAAGGCAAGTAACACTTGATCATATCTTTCCTACTACCCAGTTTTATTGCATTAGATCAAACCCTCAAACACTTGCATTGTTTAGGATCTAAATTAAATTGTGGGATTGGGAAGTAGAATTGAGGTAGTACCTATTACCTGTTACTTATGAAACCTTGGGAGTTACTTCTACGTTTGCTTATTATGCTATGCTATGCTAGTAGACGTGGATTGGGTGAGTGAATATCCATGACAGATGTGAGATTGTTAATTAATGGTTTATCTAAGGTGGCAACCTAAACACACATCTGGGTGGATTGAGGCACCTGGTTTCTATCAGGACTTGCCTGTATTTCTTCGGAC
>NW_025297145.1:0-972 GCF_018294505.1 Triticum aestivum | reverse complement strand
TTAGAAAAATGAAGTGCCCATGTAACAGATGAGTTCTCGTCAGAAACCCCGATACTTCGAAAGAGATTGTCCAGTTTGTACACGAAGTGCGTCCAGTTTTTGCCGTAACCCTCTCTACTCTTTTGCACATGCTATGTGGGTGAAATGATGATACCATGCCAAGTTTCGACATTTTCAGAGTTCATTTTGTAGTGATTTTCAATTTCACGGTCATTTAACTTTGTAAACAAATCGGTAAATGACTAAAAAAATAGCAAATGATGTCGAAAAATTTTGAAAATTGATTACGTTGCTTTGAATGGTGCGTACGGAACGCAAAAAAGTCTGGAGTTGTAATAAGTTTAAAAAAATGAAGTGCCCATGTAACAGATGAGTTCTCGTCAGAAACCCAGATACTTCGAAAGAGATTGTCCAGTTTGTACACGAAGTGCGTCCAGTTTTTGCCGTAACCCTCTCTACTCTTTTGCACATGCTATGTTGGTGAAATGATGATACCATGCCAAGTTCCGACATTTTCATATTTCATTTTGTAGTGATTCTCAATTTCACGGTCATTTAGCTCTTTAAACAAATCTGTAAATGACTGAAAAATAGCAAATGATGTCAGAAAGTGTTGAAAATTGATGACGTCGCTTTGAATGGTGCGTACGGAACGCAAAAAATTTCTGGAGTTGTAATAAGTTGAAAAAAATGAAGTGCCAGTGTAACAGATGAGTTCTCGTCCGAAACCCTGATACTCCGAAAGAGATTGTCCAGTTTGTATACGAAGTGCGTCCAGTTTTTGCCTTAACCCTCTCTACTGTTTTGCACATGCTATGTGGGTGAAATGATGATACCATGCCAAGTTTCGACATTTTCATATTTCATTTTGTAGTGATTTTCAATTTCACGGTCATTTAGCTCTCTAAAAAAATCGGTAAATGACAGAAAAATAGCAAATGATGTCAGAAAGTGTTGAAAATTAATGACGTC
>NW_025297144.1:0-972 GCF_018294505.1 Triticum aestivum | reverse complement strand
TTCTTTTCCCTGAAAGAACAATGTGGCGCTTTGGATCATCGCATGATGTACTGATCGTTTTCTTATCTTTCCGTTTCCTCGGTTTGCTACTCATGTCCTTCAAATAAAAAACCTGAGCGACATCTTTGGCAAGGACGAATGGTTCGTCAAGGTAACCAAGATTGTTGAAATCCACCATTGTCATTCCGTATTGCTCGTCCACCTTTACCCCACCTCCTGTTAGCTTGAACCATTTGCACCGGAACAAAGGGACCTTAAAGGAGGGTCCATAGTCAAGTTCCCATATCTCCTCTATGTAACCATAATATGTGACCTTTCGCCCATTCTCGGTTGCTGCATCAAAGCGGACACCACTGTTTTGGTTGGTGCTCTTTTTATCTTGGGCGGTGGTGTAAAATGTATTCCCATTTATCTCGTACCCTTGGAAAATCATTATAGTCGAAGATGGTTTCTTGGCCAACATGTACAGCTGATCTCCAACATCATTGTCATTTATTAAATGTTTTCGCAACCAACTGCCGAAAGTCTCCATGTGGGCCTTTCTAATCCAGGATTCAGGCTTCCCCGGGTTGTCCGAGCGTAAAATATTCTTGTGTTGCTCGAAGTACGGAGCCACAAAGCTGGAATTTTGCAGAACTGTGTGGTGTGCTTCAGTCATAGAATGACCGTCCATACATATCGTGGATTTCCTTCCGATCTTGCCTTTTCCACTTAGTCTCCCCTCGTGCCGCGATTGAGGAATACCAATCGGCTTAAGGTCAGGAACATAGTCAATACAGAACTCAATTACCTCCTCATTTCCATAGCCCTTGACGATGCTTCCTTCTGGCCTAGCACGGTTACGAACATATTTCTTTAATACTCCCATGAACCTCTCAAAGGGGAACATATTGTGTAGAAATACAGGACCGAGAATGGAAATCTCTTCGACTAGGTGGAGCAGGAGGTGCGTCATAATATCGAAGAAGGATG
>NW_025297143.1:0-972 GCF_018294505.1 Triticum aestivum | reverse complement strand
GATATGTGGGTCAATGAACCCAACATCATGGATGTTTCTTATTTTGCATTCCCAAATCTTCAATCTGCATAATAGCGTACGCAACAATATAGTTAGGACAATATATATATATATATATATATATATATATATATATATATATATATATATATATATATAGTGCAGGCAATGAAGAACGAGATGAGGTAGAAATAAATCACTTACAGAACGTAGCAACTCAGCATAGATTTGTCGAGGTCGCGCAGATTGAACAGCTGGAACAATTCACTCATATGAACTTGTACAGAGTACCGTTTGGTGTGATGCTCATCTGTAACATCCGCATAAACATATTCTTTGTCAGCCCAGGTTATGAATTGCTTGTACCAACGTAGCAGATTTCGCATTTGTGGTGGTAGACTCTTTTCCCGCGCAGGCTCGACGAGAGGCCCATTCCGCACATATTGTAATGCTATCTCACATACTGGCGCATCCTCAAGGCCTAAGAAGGCACGAAGAGTCAAACCCATCTCGGACGCTTGTTTCATGGCACTCGCTACAGTCAATCCAAGTGCTGCCGCAGCTGCTATGATCTCGGGGTCCTCTTCCGGACCGGCTTTCACTATGAGCGGGGGATCGATTGTTTCTTCTGCATCCCGAGCTGGTCAACTTGTTTCCCGCTTTTTTTACTTTCTTCTTTCTCCTCCTTCAATATTTTTGCTTGCCTACGAAGTTCATGTCCATAGTCGTCAGGCATATTCAGCTCGGCTTGGGACGGTGTCGTCAAAAAATCCTTAGCCCACTTCTTTTGCTTCTCAGTGAATACTTGCTTGGGCTCAGGCTCTTTTATCGCCTTCATATCCGCCTTCCATTTCTCATAATCAGCAGACGCGGCCAATTTGGTTTCAGCTTCACTAAGTTCCCCAGGCCTTGGGAGGAGAGGCTTCAGTGATGGCTCCGGTACCCTTGTGGTCTTAGGTACATAAGGGTCCG
>NW_025297142.1:0-972 GCF_018294505.1 Triticum aestivum | reverse complement strand
CTACTCTAATGCAAGCAGTATAGAGAAGAGTAGGCGATATCTGGTGATCAAGGGGGGGGGGCTTGCCTGGTTGCTCTGGCAAGAGAGAGGGGTCGTCAACTCCGTAGTCGAACTGGTCAGCAGCAGCGTCGGTCTCGTAGTCTACCGGAGAGAAGAGGGGGAAGAAATAATGAATACGGAGCAAACAAAGCACCACAAAATATATCAAGGCAATACGCGGTGTTCGGTGTGCCCTAACGCGGTAGTAGGTGATACCGGTGAAGGGGGGAAAACCCCCGGAAAAGTATTCCCGGTGTTTCGTGTTTTCGGGCAGAGGAGCCGGAGGGGAAAAGTTGCGGGTTTGATAGGTTAGGGGTGTGTGGCGGACGAACGGACCGCGTATCCGGATTCGTCTCGTCGCTCTGAGCAACTTTCATGTTGAAAATATTTTAATCCGGGTTACGGATTAAAAGATATGATTTTCTAAAGATTTTATTAATTTCTGGAATTTAATTAATTATTTAATTAATTCGAAAAATGGATTTATGACGTCAGCATGATGTCATGCTGACGTCAGCAGTCAACAGAGTTGACTTGGACAACCTGACATGTGGGTCCAGTGGGACCCACCTGTCATTCTCTGTTTAGGTTAATTACAGATTAGTTAATTTAATTAGTGATTAGGTTAATTTAATCAGGATTAGTTAACTTAATTAGTTACTTAATTAACTAATTAATATTTTAATTATTTTAATTATTATTTATTTATTTATTTAATATATTTTTTTATTCCTCTTTTTTTTCTAAACATTCAGGGGTGGGTCCCCACTTGCCATTGCCCCAGGGGCCTATGCGGGTCGGGCGATGGGGCGCTCGAGGTGCCCGACTCGGGCGAGGGCCAGCGGGCATAGAGGGGCGCCGGGCGCCGGAGATGGCACCGGCGAGGCCACATCGGGGCATCACCGGGGCTAGGCGGCGCGGTGGAGGGTGCAC
>NW_025297141.1:0-972 GCF_018294505.1 Triticum aestivum | reverse complement strand
AGTTCAAAAAAATTGAAATCCCTTTGTAACAGACAAGTTTCTGTATGAAACCCTGATACTTCGAAAGAGATTGTCCCTTTTGTACACGAAGTGCATCCAGTTTTTCCGTAACCCTCTCTACTTTCTTGCACAAGCTATGTGGGTCAAATGATGATACCATGCCAACTTTCAACCTTTTCAGAGTTCATTTGATATGCTTTTCAATTTCAGGGTCTTATAGCTCAAAATAACCTGTAAATGCATGAAAAATTACAAATGAAGTCAGAAAGGGTTGAAAATTGATGATGTGGCTTTGAATGGTGCATTTAGAGCACAGAAAAACTATGGAGTTCAAATAAGTTCAAAAAAATGAAACCCCTTTGTAACAGACGAGTTTCCGTATGAAACACTGATATTTCGAAACAGATTGTCCGTTTTGTACACGAAGTGCATCCAGTTTTTGCCGTAAACCTCTCTACATTCTTGCACATGCTATGTGGGTCAAATGATGGTACCGTGCCAAGTTTCAACCTTTTCAGAGTTCATTTGAAATGCTTTCCAATTTCAGGGTCTTATAGCTCAAAATAATCAGTAAATGCATGAAAAATAACAAATGAAGTCAGAAAGGGTTGAAAATTGATGATGTGGCTTTGAATGGTGCATTTTGAGCACATAAAAACTATGGAGTTCAAATAAGTTCAAAAAAAATGGAATCCCTTTGTAACAGACAAGTTTTTGTATCAAACCCTGATACTTCGAAAGAGATTGTCCGTTTTGTACACGAAGTGCATCCAGTTTTTGCCGTAACCCTCTCTACTTTCTTGCACATGCTATGTGGGTCAAATGATGATACCATGCCAACTTTCAACCTTTTCGGAGTTCATTTGAAATGCTTTTCAATTTCAGGGTCTTATAGCTCAAAATAACCAGTAAATGCATGAAAAATTACAAATGAAGTCAGAAAGAGTTGAAAATTTATGATGTGGCTTTGAA
>NW_025297140.1:0-972 GCF_018294505.1 Triticum aestivum | reverse complement strand
TGAGTACAAATGTACCCAGCAAGACTTACATCAGAACTATCTACATATGCATCATTATCAACAAAGGGGATGGTAGGGTTTGACTGCAGCAAGCCAGCTTTGACTCGGTGGCTATCCTGAACTACGACTGCAAGTAACTCTTTTGAAGTGGCGCACACGAGTCCACATATTCACCAACCAATACACCACTATGGATCCGCTCCCGTCTCCCTACGAGAACGCCATCCATAGCACTCACGCTTATCTTGCGTATTTTAGAGTATCCACTTTCACTTGTCTATGAACTGTACAAGGGGTCCAAGTTTCCATATCCGAGGAATCCGGCTATTCAAATAGATGATGTTAACCCTGCAGGGGTGTACTTCTTCACACACGCTTTCGCCACTTACCGCCCTGTACACGTCATGTACCTCGGCAACCTTCAAGCGGAAGCCGGGCGAGGGAGTCGGCCACGACCTGACTAACCGAACAAGTCCCTAGTCTAGGTTTATCGCCTATTCGGGTTCCATCCGCAAGGAGATCCGGCCGGGGTGTCGCTCACGGCCCCAAACGATGTGTGCAGGGTTCCCAAGCCCACCAACCGGGTGCCACTTGGTACACCGTGCCACTGTGCCTAGTCTGTCCCAAGCCCACCTATACCGGGTGCCACTTGGTAGACTACTAACACTACCTACAAACACCAGAAACTAGTTGCAACTCCTGGACAGAGATCATGTTGATTAATAAGTCGAGAGAGCTTGGAGCGCCCGGAGCCCAATGTGTGGTAGTAACTGATCATGGATCACAAACACAGAACTCAGTTCCTGAGGACGGCTGCAATGAGACAACCCACCATGTACTCCTACATGGCCTCTCACCGCTACCTTTACCAAATCGTGTTCACACACTTAGTTCACCCATAGTAGGACATGTTCACACGCCTCTGATTCATCCCCGATGAATCAGACCTGACTCAACTCTAAGCAATAGCAG
>NW_025297139.1:0-972 GCF_018294505.1 Triticum aestivum | reverse complement strand
TGTCTATCTAAGTGGGAGTTCATAAGATGAACTTAATTATCCTGAACATAGTCAAAAGACCTTTTGCAAATTATGTCGTAAGCTCGCGCTTTAGTTCCACTGTTTAGATATGTTCCTAGAGAAAATATAGTTGAAAGTTGATAGTAGCGATTATGCGATCAGTAGAAAGCTTATGTCCTTAATGCACCGCTCAGTGTGCTGAACCCCAACGTCGTTTGTCGATGTTGCGAACATCGGACATACACGTTTTGATAACTACGTGATAGTTCAATTAAATGGTTTAAGTAGAGGCACCAAAGACGTTTTCGAAACGTCGCGGAACATATGAGATGTTTCGAGGGCTGAAATTGGGATTTCAGGCTCGTGCCCACGTCAAGAGGTATAAGACCTCCGACGATTTTCTTAGCCTACAAACTAAGGGAGAAAAGCTCAATCATTGAGCTTGTGCTTAGATTGTCTGAGCACAACAATCACTTGAATCGAGTGGGAGTTGATCCTCCAGATGAGATAGTGATGTTTCCCCAAAGTCATTGCCACCAAGTTGCTAGAGCTTCGTGATTAACTATAACATATCAGGGATAGATATGATGATCCTTGAAATATTCATGATGTTTGACACCGCGAAAGTAGAAATCAAGAAGGAGCATCAATTGTTGATGGTTGGTGAAACCACTAGTTTCAAGAAGGGCAAGGGAACAAAGGGATACTTCATGAAACGGCAATTCAGCTGCTGCTCTAGTGAAGAAACCAAAGGTTGAACCCAAACCCGAGACTAAGTGCTTCTGTAATAAGGGGAACAACCACTGGAGCAGCATTACCCTAGATACTTGGTAGATGAGAAGGCTGGCAAGGTCGATAGAAGTATATTGGATATACATTATGTTAATGTGTACTTTACTAGTACTCCTAGTAGCACCAGGGTATTGGATACCGGTTCGGTTGCTAAGTGTTAGTAACTCGAAATAAAAGCTA
>NW_025297138.1:0-972 GCF_018294505.1 Triticum aestivum | reverse complement strand
ATAGTGGTAATTCGATAAGAGACATCATGGTACGCACCATATCCAATAGGGTGCAACTATGATGTTCGGACACACCATCACACTATGGTGTTCCAGGCGGTATTAATTGCGAAACAATTTCCACAATGTCTTAATTGTGTGCCAAAACTCGTAACTCAGATATTCATCTCTATGATCATATCATAGACATTCTATCATCTTGTCACGAAGATCTTAAACTTCACTCTGAAATTACTTGAACCATTCAATAATTCAGACTTGTGTTTCATCAAGTAAATATTCTCAACATCTACTCGAATCATCTGTGAAGTAAGATCATAACGATATTCACTGCATGCCTCAGCACTCATTGGATTGCACACATCAAAATGTGTTACTTCCAACAAATTGCTATCTTGTTCCATTTTACTGAAACGAGGCTTTCAGTCATCTCGCCCATGTGGTATGATTTGCATGTCTCAAGTGATTCAAAATCAAGTGAGTTCAAACAGTCCATTTGCATGGAATTTCTTCATGCATATACACCAATAGACATGGTTCGCATGTCTCAAACTTTTCTAAACGAGTGAGTCCAAAGATCCATCAACATGGAGCTTCTTCATGCGTTTTATACCATTATGACTTACATGGCAGTGCCACAAGTAAGTGGTACTATCATTACTATCTTATATCTTTTGGCATGAAAATATGTATCACTACGATCGAGATTCAATAAACCATTCCTTTAGGTGCAAGACCATTGAAGGTTTTATTCAAATAAATAGAGTAACCATTATTCTCCTTAAATGAATAACCGTATTGCGATAGACATAATCCAATCATGTCTATGCTCAACGCAAGCAACAAATGACAATTATTCAGGTTTAATACTAATCTTGATGGTAGAGGGAGCGTGCGATGTTTGATCACATCAAACTTGGAAATGCTTCCAACACATATCGTCGGCTCACCTTTAGCTAGTCTCCGTTTATT
>NW_025297137.1:0-972 GCF_018294505.1 Triticum aestivum | reverse complement strand
TGGATATCGTTATGTTCTTACTTCACAGATGATTTGAGTAGATGCTGAGTGTATTTACTTGATGAAACACTAGTCTGAATTATTGAAAGGTTCAAGTAATTTCAGAGTGAAGTTGAAGATCGTCGTAACAAGAGGATAAAATGTCTGTGATATGATCATAGAGATGAGTATCTGAGATACGAGTTTGGCACACAATTGAGACATTGTGGAAAGTGTTTCACAATTAATACCGCCTGGAACACCATAGTGTGATGGTGTGTCCGAACATCATAACTGCACCCTATTAGATATGGTGCATACCATGATGTTTCTTATCAAATTACCACTATCGTTTATGGGTTAGGCATTAGAGACAACCGCATTCACTTTAAAAGGGGCACCACGCAATTCCGTTGAGACGACACCGTTTATAGAAACCTAAGTTGTCGTTTCTTAAAAGTTTGGGGCTACGAAGCTTATGTGAAAAAAAATTCAGGCTGATAAGCTCGAACCCAAAGCGGATAAATGCATCTTCATAGAAAACCCAAAACAGTTGGGTATACCTCCTGTTTCAGATCTGGAAGCAAAAGTAATTGCTTCTAGAAACGAGTCCTTTCTCGAGGAAAAGTTTCTCTCGAAAGAATTGAGTGGGAGGATGGTGGAGACTTGATAAGGTTATAGAACCGTCACTTCAACTAGTGTGTAGCAGGGCACAGGAAGTTGTTCCTGTGGCACCTACACCAATTGAAGTGGAAGCTTATGATAGTGATCATGAAACTTCGGATCAAGTCACTACCAAACCTCGTAGGACGACGAGGATGCGTGCTACTTCAGAGTGGTACGTGATCCTGTCTGAGATATCATGTTGTTGGACAATACTGAACCTACGAGCTATGGAGAAGCGATGGTGGGCCCATATTCCGACAAATGGTTAAGAGCCATGAAATCCGAGATAAATGGATCTTTGAGAAGAAGACGGACGTGGACGGTAAT
>NW_025297136.1:0-972 GCF_018294505.1 Triticum aestivum | reverse complement strand
GTCGGTCTCGTAGTCTACCGGAGAGAAGAGGGGGAAGAAACAATGAATACAAGCAAACAGATGCATATCGATGCATGACATGTCAAGAAGCGATGCTAGGCGTGCCCTAACGTGGTATGAGGGGGTACTGGTTAGGGGGGAAAAACATCCGGGGAAGTTTTCCCGGTTTTTCGTGTTTTCGGGCAGAGGAGCCGGAGGGGGAAAGTTGCGGGTTCGATAGGTTAGGGGGGTGTGGTGGACGAACGGACTGCGTATCCGGAATCGTCTCGTCGTTCTGAGCAACTTTCATGTTGAAAATATTTTAATCCGAGTTACGGATTAAAAGATATGATTTTTAAAAGATTTTATTAATTTCTGGAATTTAATTAATTAATTAATTAATTCGAAAAAAATGTATTTATGACGTCAGCATGATGTCATGCTGACGTCAGCAGTCAACAGGGTTGACTGAGTCAACAATGACAGGTGGGTCCCGCATGTCATTCTCTGTTATCTAATTAACCTAATCAGATTTAATTAACAGTGGTTAATTAGCTTTAATTAGTGATTAGGTTAAATCTAATCTGATTTAATTAAGTTAATTAATTCTCTAATTAATTAATTAATTAATTAATATTTTAATTATTATTTTTAACATTTAGTTTTCCCCTTTTTTTTCGTTTTAACAGTGGGGCCGACCCCACTGGTCAGGGACCCAGCCCAACCGGGGCGGGCGAACGGGGAGAGGCGCAGTTGAGCGCCCGAATGGGGCGCAGCGGGGGAGGCCGAGGCCACGACGACGGCCGGAGGGGCCGCAGCCACAGTGAGGTTGGCCGGGCTGCGAGCGGCGCCGGCGAGGCGACCGAGCGGTGGACGGGGCCGGCAGCGGCCGGAGCGGCAGGGAGGAGTGGGGCGAGCGCCGTGCGGGGCCGCGGTGGTGGTCGGGGCGGCCGCCGCGGCGAGAGGTGGTGCGGGAGTCGACGGCCGCCGTGG
>NW_025297135.1:0-972 GCF_018294505.1 Triticum aestivum | reverse complement strand
AGGAACAGTCGTAGCGGGCGAGCATTGTCTTGGGGATTGCACTAAGTGGGGCGTGACTATGTCCCGCCTGAAATGTGATAGTAAGACATCTCGCTTTAGGCAGTTGCCCAATTGGGCCGGCCCAGCGTGGACACAAGCTTTCAACGCCATTTTATTCTTTTTTTTTAATTTTACCTTCGATTTCGGTTTTATTTTTATTTTTGATTTTGTTTCAAATGTACTAAATATTTTTTGTTATAAAAAACACTTTATCTAAAAGTTGGAAAATATATTATTGTACTAAAAAAATTCAACGTGTACAGAAAAATGTTTAGATGTATTAGAAAATAAACAATGCGCATGGGAACAATTAGAAATCAAAAAATATATAAGCTTTCAATTTTATATGAAACTTTTTATTCGTGCATTTTTTTAATGTGTATAGCAAAAATGTTTCCGATGTATACGGAAAATGAATACAAAAACTGTAGAATGTGTATGGGAAAAAGTACACATCAAATACCGTGTATTTGGACAATATTAAACGTGTATATAAAAATGGTTATGATATATAAAAAATGTTGAATCTATATGAAAACAGTAGACACAAAAAAATATATTTAAAAACATGTTAATCTTGAATTTTTGAAACGTTAAACATTCGTATGTAAAATGTTCCTGATATATAAAAAAAAGTACAATGTTTATTGAAAAAGTAGACAAAAAAGGTTTAATAATATATTAATCATGTGTTTTTGAAATGTTAAACGTGTAAATAAAAATATTCCTGGTGTATATAAAAATGTACAATGTGTAAAATAAACTTCAAAACATATAGTTGTCAAAATTGTTAAGCACATAATTTAAAAGTATTAAACGTGTATATATAAAAAATGTACAAAGAAAACCTAGAGACTAAAAAACAGAAAAAAAACCCAAAGAAAACTAAGTAAAGAAAGAAAGAAAAGAAAAAGAACTTGTAAAAGCCGAAAA
>NW_025297134.1:0-972 GCF_018294505.1 Triticum aestivum | reverse complement strand
AGCGTCGACGTAACCCTTTACGACGAGCTCTTCGTCACCTCCATAAACGAGAAACATATCCTTAGTCCTCTTCAGGTACTTCAGGATATTCTTGACCGCTGTCCAGTGTTCCTTGCCGGGATTACTTTGGTACCTTCCTACCAAACTTACGGCAAGGTTTACATCAGGTCTGGTACACAGCATGGCATACATAATAGACCCTATGGCCGAGGCATAGGGGATGACACTCATCTGTTCTATATCTTCTGCCGTGGTCGGGCATTGAGCCGTGCTCAATTGCACACCTTGCAATACAGGCAAGAACCCCTTCTTGGACTGATCCATACTGAACTTCTTCAATATCTTGTCAAGGTATGTACTCTGTGAAAGACCAATGAGGCGTCTTGATCTATCTCTATAGATTTTGATGCCTAATATATAAGCAGCTTCTCCAAGGTCCTTCATTGAAAAACAGTTATTCAAATAGGCCTTTACACTTTCCAATAATTCTACATCATTTCCCATCAATAATATGTCATCCACATATAATATGAGAAATGCTACAGAGCTCCCACTCACTTTCTTGTAAACACAGGCTTCTCCATAAGTCTGTGTAAACCCAAACGCTTTGATCATCTCATCAAAGCGAATGTTCCAACTCCGAGATGCTTGCACCAGCCCATAGATTGAGCGTTGGAGCTTGCATACTTTGTTAGCATTCTTAGGATCGACAAAACCTTCCGGCTGCATCATATACAACTCTTCCTTAAGGAAGCCGTTAAGGAATGCCGTTTTGACGTCCATCTGCCATATCTCATAATCATAGTATGCGGCAATTGCTAACATGATTCGGACGGACTTCAGCTTCGCTACGGGTGAGAAAGTCTCATCGTAGTCAACCCCTTGAACTTGTCGATAACCCTTAGCGACAAGTCGAGCTTTGTAGATGGTCACATTACCATCTGCGTCCGTCTTCTTCTTAAAGATCCATTT
>NW_025297133.1:0-972 GCF_018294505.1 Triticum aestivum | reverse complement strand
TTTTAGGGTCCCAGAGCAATTTCCACGATTAACTATCCCCGGGGTGCGTTTGCGTGTTCGTCCTGAACAGTCATACTTTTGGCCGATTCTGGCCCGTTTCATAAACTATTACTCACCGTTTTGGGGTCCCAATACGATTGCCATGGTTGTTGAACCCCTAGGTGCACTTAAGTGTCAGTCATCAATACTCATAGTTTTGACTGATTCTGGCGCGTTTCTTGGACTATTACTCACTGTTTTGGGGTCCGAGAGAGATTTCCACGATTGAAGAACCCCGGGGTACGTTTACGTGTCGGTCATCAGCACTGACAGTTTTTGTCGATCCTGACCTATTTCGTGGACTATTACTCACCGTTTTGGGGTCTGAAAGCAATATCCATGGTTGTTGAACTCCAAGGAGAGCTTACGTGTCGGTCATCAACAATCGCAGTTTTGGCCGATTATGGCCGGTTTCTTGGACTATTACCCAATTTTAGGGTCCCGGAGTGATTTCCACGACTGACGATCACCTGGGTGCGTTTTTGTGTTGGTCATCAACACTCACAGTTTTGGCCGATTCTGGCCCGTTTCATGGAGTATTACTCACTGATTTGGGGTCCGTGACCAATTTGCATGATTGACAAACCCCGGGGTGCGTTTATCTATCGTTCATCAATAATCCAAGGTTTGTCCGATTGTGGGCTCTTTCATGGACTATTACTCACAGTTTTTGGGTCCCAAAGCGATTTCCATGGTTGTCGAACCCCAAGGTGTGCTTACATGTTGGTCGTCAAGACTCGCAGTTTGGGCCGATTCTGGCCCGTTTCTTGGACTATTAGTCACCGTTTTAGGGTCCCAAAGTGATTTCCATGATTGACTAACCCCGAGGTGCGTTTACGTGTTGGTCATCAACACTCGTTGTTTTTGTCGATTCTGACCCGTTTCGTGGACTATAACTCACTGTTTTAGGGTCCCAAAGTGATTTCCATGATT
>NW_025297132.1:0-972 GCF_018294505.1 Triticum aestivum | reverse complement strand
CAACACCACCCCGCATGTATGAGGGCCCGGTACGACGCTCCGGTGGCATTGCTACCCCCCCAGGGCCCCCGTCCCGCCTAACCCTGTAGCGTTTGACCACGGGATCTAGCCCTTTGACTTTGCACGGACGGGCTTTGACCAGTGGACCTCTCCACCCGGTTGTGTCGGGTCGGCCCAGAGGGACACCGGGGAGCAACATCCGGGCCAGGCCCACAGCTACATCCACTCCGTGTAGACCCGACGCGTCCGTTTCCCCCCTCCGGGTGCCGGCGGCGGCGCCGTCCGTGAGGGGGGGCACGCACCAAAGACGCGTGCTGGGCGTTTGCAACCGCCTCAACACTTCCAGACTTGTGAGAGGCCGCCTACGCAAGATTTTACGGTATGCTACCCCCCGAAGGCCGCCGGCCACAGTCGTAGACGTGCGAAGAGCAATCCGCGTAGAGGGAAGTGTTCATATACTTCTCCATCACAAAAAATTATGAAAAATTACCATCAGTCCTATAGCACATGTGCCCACGTTGTGTAAAACACTCATGATTTTATCGCGCTCCAAGTATTTAATAATATTCACGCTGCATCGTTACCGCAGAACGTCTACCACCGTTTCATTGCCGTCCGTGAGGGGGGCCACAACCCAGAGACGCGTGCCGCCTCTTCGGACATGCCACAACACCACCCCGCATGTATGAGGGCCCGGTACGACGCTCCGGTCGCATTGCTACCCCCCCCAGGGCCCCCGTCCCGCCTAACCCTGTAGCGTTTGACCACGGGATCTAGCCCTTTGACTTTGCACGGACGGGCTTTGACCAGTGGACCTCTCCACCCGGTTGTGTTAGGTCGGCCCATAGGAACACTTTGGAGCAACATCCGGGCCAGGCCCACAGCTACATCCACTCCGTGTAGACTCGACGCGTCCGTTTCCCCCCTCCGGGTGCCGGCGGCGGCGCCGTTCGTGAGGGGGGCCACGCACCG
>NW_025297131.1:0-972 GCF_018294505.1 Triticum aestivum | reverse complement strand
GGCGTCGGAGCCAGCGAGGAGGCCGGCGTGGTGGCCGGTGTCGGAACCGGTGAGGGGGCCGGCGTCAGGGCCGGCGAAGAAGCGGCCGAGCCAGCGGCGCCCGACCCCGCGGCGCCCGAGTCGGGGGCGGCGGGTGAAGGAGGGGCGCCAGCTACTGAAAGTGCAACTATCCCTGGGTGGTTTTGGTAATTCCTAACAACATATAGCTCATTGAGCTAACATTATTTCAAGATTAATATTTCAGGAAAAGCTCAATGAATGGCATGGCATGGATGAGGAAAGTGGATCCCTCAAAATTCTAAGGACAAAAAGTTTGGCTCAAGCTTGAAGCTCAAGACTCTACATTTTATATTTTAGTGATCCAAGATCACATTGAGTCTATAGGAAAAGCCAATACTATCAAGGAGGGATGAGGTGTTGCTTAATGGCTTGCTTGCTCAAAGTGCTTAGTGATATGCTCAAAAACCCTCAACTAACTTCCCACATCCACATATGACCTAAACCAAAAGTCAAACTCGGCCCCACTGATTCTTTCTATCCGGCGTCATCGAGTTTCAAATGTCATAGCCACTGCCACAAACCATAGGCAAATCGGTCTCACCGATAGGGATCTCGGTCTCACCGAGATGGGATTGTAATCTCTCTGTTTCCCTTCGTAACGTTTCGGTCTTACCGAGATGAGCGATCGGTCCCACCGAGATTGCAATGTAAACTCTCTGTTTCCCTTTTGTAACATTTCGGTCTCACCGAGATGAGCGAATCGGTCCCACCGAATTTACCTGACCAACTCTCTGGTTAGCTTATTACCAAAATCGGTCCCACCGAGTTTGTGTAATCGGTCACACCGAGATTATGTTATGCCCTAACCCTAACCATATCGGTCCTACCGAGTTGCATCTCAGTCCCACCGAAAATCCCAACGGTCACTAGGTTTGCTGAATCGGTCCGACCGAGTTTAACTATTCGGTCCCA
>NW_025297130.1:0-972 GCF_018294505.1 Triticum aestivum | reverse complement strand
GTCGGTCATCAACACTCACAGTTTTGGCCGATTCTGGCCCGTTTCGTGGACTATTGCTCACTTTTTTGGGGCCCCGGAGTGATTTCCACGATTATGGAACCCTTGGGTGCGCTTACGGGTTGGTTATCAACACTCGCGGTTTTTGTCGATTCTGACCCGTTTCGTGGACTGTTACTCACCGTTTTGGGGCCCCAAAGCGATTTCCATGGTTGTTGAACCCCAAGGTGCGCTTAAGTGTAAGTCATCAACAATCGCAGTTTGGGCCGATTCTGGCCCGTTTCTTGGACTATTACTTAGTTATGGGGTCCCGAAATGACCCCGGGTTGTGTTTACGTGTCGGTCAGCAACACTCACAATTTTGGCCAATTCTAACGTGTTTTGTGGACTATTACTCACTGTTTTCAGGTTCCGAAGTGATTTCCATAGTTGTTGAACCCCAAGGCCCGATTACGTGTCGGTCATCAATACTCATAGTTTTGGCTGATTCTGGACCCCGTATCATGGACTATTACTCACTTTTTTGGGCCCCCGGAGTGATTTCCACGATTAACAAACCACGGGGTGCATTTACGTGTCGGTCATCAACACTCACAGTTTTGGCCAATTCTGGCCCGTTTCTTGGACTATTACTCTGTTTTTGAGTCTCGACGTGATTTCCATGTTTGACGAACACCGGGGTGCATTTATGTGTCGCTCATCAACACTCGCAGTTTTGGCCGATTCTGGCCCGTTTCGTGGAGTATTACGCACTGTTTTGGGGTATCGAAGTGATTTCAACGATTAACAAACCGCGGGGTGCGTTTACGTTTCGGTCATCAACACTTACACTTTTGTCCGATTCTTGCCTTTTTTGTATACTATTACTCACTGTTTTGGGGTCCCGGAGTGATTTCCACGATTAACGAACCCCGGCGTGCGTTTACGTGTCGGTCATCAACACTCACAGTTTTGGCCGATTCTGGCCCGTTTCGT
>NW_025297129.1:0-972 GCF_018294505.1 Triticum aestivum | reverse complement strand
TCCCGGGGTTTGTCACGTTGCCTGGTGAGGGTCGGCTTCCAGAGCTTGGGTTGAGCTGGGAGCACTACGTGGCTGCCCCGGCCCCGCCGGATGTCATTATCGACGGTGTCGTGTGCGACACGAGGGCAGACATGGTGATCAGGACGTTCTGGGTAATTTCTCCTTTACACATTTCAAAATCTTCAACTAGCTAGTTATTAATTGTACTAATCAATATTGTCTCATTTGATTGCAGACATTCTACAGGTGTGAGGAGGGATACGAGGAGGAGTGCGCAAATGTTATCCAGAACGTCTGCAAGCGCCTACTCCAGAACTTACGGCACGAGGCTCGGGTGCAGGCTGTTCGAGACTACTACGCCTTGCGTGGTATCAAGAAGACCAAGCCGGCGTGCCGCGATAAGTTCCTGAGTAAGGAGCAGTACATGAAGGTAATTCTTAAGGCCTTCTACTTAAGTTCCTTCGTTTAGTAATTCTTAGCCGTAGCGCTCAAGTTTCTATTTGCTAACTTAGGCGCCTCCAAGATGGTGTGCGGATCGGATGGATTGTTGGGAGGTGTTGGTTGATGAGTGGTGCTCACAAGAATGGCTAGCCCTCCACAACCAGGCCAAGGACAAACGTGCCCAAATGGAAGGTGTGCCACACCATCAAGGCAGCTCCAACTTATATCAGTTCGGGCGCAACTGGGTATGTGGTTTGCTTCATGATTCATGCAATTCATTCATCATGCTAGCTTGAGCCCTTTAGTTACTAATTTTCATTGTTTCTCTCTTTCAGGCACGCCACAATAAGGCGGATAAGGTGCCAGAGGTGTACGACCTGTATGCCATGGCCCACACTGGCTCTTACAAGAAAGTCAAGGCTTTCTCTCAGTCTGACCTCGATGATGCAAACAACTTCACCAACATCTCCTCCCACAACAAGCTCGTGAGATATAGAGATGAGGGGAAGGCGAGGAAAGGGGAGGACTTTA
>NW_025297128.1:0-972 GCF_018294505.1 Triticum aestivum | reverse complement strand
TTTAAATCGTTCAACGCTGTTTCTTTTGAGTGGGCCCTAACCCACAGGTCTGTTCCCAGGATCTTACCTGACTCTTATTTTCCCAGAGCTATCCTAAATTCTTCTCCAAGTTTGACGTAAGAATGAGTTATCATTAGTCAAATGCTTTTCTCCAAGATCTTTCAAATTCTTTTCATAGTTGGCTCAACCTCTTCGCTTTTGATTCTTCCGGTGTGCCTCAATAATTCTTGGTGGTGTTTCTCGTTGTCATTCTCATCATTTGAAGACCGAAGAAGAGTTTCTCTTTAATCTTGCTCTATTCTCTTCAAGATTCATGGTGCTAGCTTGTTGCCATCCTCTCATAATTGTTTTCGATTGTGAGAATCTTTTTCACCCATCAGGAGATATTCAAGAGTCTTCTCAGTTTGTCATCCGGAGTCCATCAATTCAGGTTTATTCATTCTCAGCCATCAATTATCATTCTCCTATCTTGCCAGTGCATCTATCGAATATCCTCTAATCAGTTCTTGATCTCTTTGTTCTCATGTATCTAGTTTGTCTCAAGCACCTTTGTTCATTTGCTAATTCTTACCGGTGATGCACCACTACTTCGATCATTTTCAATTCTTACGGTGGTTCTTTCAAGATCTCTCTTCCTTGTTCATCATATCAATTCATTTGTTGTTCCAATCCTACCGGTGGTTCGTTGAAGACCTTCTCAAGTTTACGCTATATCTCTTTTAATCCTTTCTACGAGAATAAGTAGTATGCCAAATCCGTTGATTGTCGTCAATTTAATTGGTGAAGGATAAGCATAACATAATTCTTATTCTTGTTCATCCAAGTGATTAATTCTTTATTCCGGAGGCCCTTAAAATTCTCGGTTTCATTTGTTTTATCTTCTCTTTTTCCCGGAGTTCCAAGCTCTAATTATCACGGAGATCCATCTAAATCATTGCAAGGTTTCACCTTGTGTTTTCAACTTCTTTTTCC
>NW_025297127.1:0-972 GCF_018294505.1 Triticum aestivum | reverse complement strand
CCTCAAATGGTGGAATATTCAATTTCAGTTTAGGAATATGGACATCATCTCGTACCTGAGGTGGTGGTGGTGCAGGCCTACCATTACGAATATATACCTGAGGTCGACCTGCTGGTGGTGGTGCTGGTGGCTGCTCGTAGATCTGATTTTGATCAACCTCATCCTCATAATCACCCGCATACTCATCATCCTCCTGGGTACCAGCAACAGCAGTAGCAGGAGCCACAGAAGTATCAACAGCAGCACCAACAGTTTGGCCAAATGCAAGAGGAACACGGCTCGCTCGGCGAAGGTCTATTTCGCGACGTGGAGGTAGTCGTTGTTGTTGTTGTTGGAGAGGTGCGTTAGGTGCAGCGGGTGGTGGTGGTGGAAGACGCGCGAGCAATTCATTAAATCTGTTATCGAGCTTTGTTTCGAACGTCTTCTCAAGGCCAGTGATCTTCTCCATGGCCTCTTCAAAATTGTTCAGCACATCTTGCACCTGTTCAGTCATCAGTTGCTGAAACTTATCATGAAGCTCCTTGTTCGATAAATTCTCCCAGTCAATCTCGTCGGCTTGTGATCCTGGCATGGTTAGCAACAATAGAAACACACAAGAATATGATCCTACAGACTACTAAGAAGTGGTGGTGGTGTATCACAAATCCGTCAAGCAAATCTCAAATTCTTACCAGTTCTTACCCAGCAGCAGGCGGTGATCGGCAACCGTTGTAGTCAAAAACTCTCAAAGCTTGGATAGAGCGATTACCAGGGAGAGTCGAACACACGACGTAGATGTATGTGGAGCTGGGAAGGCTTATAGTATGGTAGCAAAAAGGGTCAGCAATAATCAATTCAGAGATGCAAAGTTGAATAAACGCTCAACGACGGTACTGTGCTGGTCCTAGGCTAGACTGTGCTAGAGACGCGAGCCTAGAACACCAACAAAATCACGGCGCGGCACGTAAACAAGGGAAAAGCACACTCTGGAAA
>NW_025297126.1:0-972 GCF_018294505.1 Triticum aestivum | reverse complement strand
CTGAAGCCAACGAAACTCAAGAGCTCCCTTGCATGTGGGGCACGGGAACCTTCCATGCACACACCAGCCAACGAATAGCGCATACGCCGGCAAGTCATGCGTCGAGTACATGTACCAGACACGCATTATGAAGTTCCGTTTGCTATAGGCATCGTATGTCTTGAACCCATTATCCCAGGCTTCTTGCAATTCGTCCTTAAGCGGTTGCATGTACACATTCATATTTTTCCCCGGATAGTTGGGCCCTGGAATTATCAACGTCAGGAAAATGTTCTTTCTTTGCATAATCTGTCCAGGGGGGAGATTGAGTGGAAAGACAAATACGGGCCAACAACTGTATTGGGCTGCCGTCATACCAAACACACTGAACCCATCCGTGCTGATGCCGACTCGAGGATGCCTCGGATCTGCCGCTTTGTCACCATGTAATTCATCAAACTTTTCCCACGCAACACCATCCGATGTGTGTACAATCATCAGATTCCCGTCTGCATCTAGTTCGGTTCTTTTGCCCGTTTTGTGCCATGTCATCTGTCTGGCCGTCTCTTCGACCATGAAAAGACGTTGAAGTCTTGGTACGATTGGCATATACCGAAGAACACTAACGGGGATTTTGGTATGTGTCTTCTCACCCATACCGTTGTCTACCACAACATACCTGGAAGACTTGCAAATGGGACAACAGTTCAAGTCCGCATAGTCAAGCCTAAACAAGACACATCCTTTCTCACAGGCATGTATCTTATCATAGGGCATCTTCAGTGCACGGAGGATTTTGTCCGACTGGTACAGGTTTGCAGGCATTACATGGCCTTTGGGTAGAAAGCGTCCAAATACTGTCATCATTGCATCGTAGCATTCTCTGCCCAAGTTGAACTGAGCCTTCAGAGCCATTACTTGTGAGATGGCATCCAACTGACAAAGCTCAGTGTGCTCATGGAGCGGACGTTTTGAAGACTCCAACATTTCATT
>NW_025297125.1:0-972 GCF_018294505.1 Triticum aestivum | reverse complement strand
AACGGACGCGTCGGGTCTACACGGAGGGGATCTTGCTGTGGGTCTGGCCCGGATGTTGCTCCAAAGTGTTCCTATGGGCTGACCTAACACAACCGGGTGGAGAGGCCCACTGGTCAAATCCCGTCCGTGCAAAGTCAAAGGGCTAGATCCGGTGGTCAAACGCTACAGGGTTAGGCGGGACGGGGGCCCTGGGGGGTAGCAATGCCACCGGAGCGTCGCATCGGGCCCTCATACATGCGGGGTGGTGCGGTGGCATGTCCGAAGAGGCGGCACGCGTCTCCGGGGTGTGGCCCCCCTCACGAACGGCGATGACACGGTAGTAGACGTTCTGCGGAAATGATGCGGCGTGAATATTATTAAATACTCGGAGCGCGATAAAATCATGAGTTTTTTACATGACGTGGGCACATGTGCTATAGGACCGATGGTAATTTTTCATAATTTTTCGTGATGGAGAAGTATCTGAACACTTCCCTCTACGCGGATTGCTCTTCGCGCATCTACGACTGTGGCCGGCGGCCTCCGGGGGCTAGCATACCGTCAAATCTTGTGTAGGCGGCCTCTCACAAGTCTGGAAGTGTTGTGGCGGTTGCAAATGCCCGGCACGTGTCTCCGGGGTGTGCCCCCTCCCCTCACGGACGACGCCGCCGCCGGCACCTGGAGGGGGGAAACGGACGCGTCGGGTCTACACAGAGTGGATGTAGCTGTGGGTTTGGCCCGGATGTTGCTCCCGGGTGTCCCTATGGGCCGAACTGACACAACCGGGTGGAGAGGTCCACTGGTCAAAGCCCGTCCGTGCAAAGTCAAAGGGCTAGATCGCGTGGTCAAACGCTACAGGGTTAGGCGGGACGGGGGCACTGGGGGGGTAGCAATGCCGCCGGCCCGTCGTACCGGGCCCTCATACATGCGGGGTGGTGTGGTGGCATGTCTGAAGAGGTGGCACGCGTGTCCGGGGTGTGCCCCTCCTCACGG
>NW_025297124.1:0-972 GCF_018294505.1 Triticum aestivum | reverse complement strand
CTAGTGGAATTGGATTAGGAGGTGTGTTATTACAAGATGGCAAACCCGTTGCATACTTTTCTGAAAAATTGAGTGGGCCTAGTCTGAATTATTCTACTTATGATAAAGAATTATATGCTCTTGTTCGGACTTTAGAAACATGGCAACATTATTTATGGCCCAAAGAATTTGTTATACATTCTGATCATGAATCTTTGAAACATATTAAAAGTCAAGCTAAACTGAATCGTAGACATGCTAAATGGGTTGAATTCATTGAGACTTTCCCTTATGTCATTAAACACAAGAAGGGAAAAGAAAATGTTATTGCTGATGCATTGTCTCGTCGCTATACTATGCTTTCACAACTTGACTTCAAAATATTTGGTTTGGAGACCATCAAAGATCAATATGTGCATGATGCTGATTTTAAAGATGTAATGCAGAATTGTAAAGAAGGAAGAATTTGGAACAAGTTTGTCGTTAACGATGGATTTGTGTTTCGTGCTAACAAGCTATGCATTCCAGCTAGCTCCGTTCGTCTTTTGTTGTTGCAGGAGGCACATGGAGGAGGATTAATGGGACACTTTGGCGTGAAGAAGACGGAGGACATACTTGCTACACATTTCTTTTGGCCAAAGATGAGACGGGATGTTGAGCGTTTTATTGCTCGATGCACTACATGTCAAAAAGCTAAGTCACGACTCAATCCTCATGGTTTATATATGCCTTTGCCTGTACCTAGTGTTCCTTGGGAGGATATATCTATGGACTTTGTTTTAGGTTTACCTCGAACAAAGAAGGGGAGGGATAGCATATTTGTTGTCGTGGATAGATTCTCCAAAATGGCACACTTTATACCATGTCATAAAAGCGATGATGCTGTTAATGTTGCTGATTTGTTCTTTCGTGAAATTATTCGCTTGCATGGTGTGCCAAATACTATTGTTTCAGATCGTGATACTAAATTTCTTAGCCACTTTTGGAGATGTT
>NW_025297123.1:0-972 GCF_018294505.1 Triticum aestivum | reverse complement strand
AGAGAGATTCAGACCATTCTAGACTATAAGGAGTATACTAATATCACTCGTTTATTCCATCTTGCTTGTAAAGCTGAACGTGAAGTGCAGGATCGACAAGCATTGGGGCGAACTAACTTTTCTGCAGGCCGACCTTCATCATGGACACCACGTGCATCTTCTACTTCAACTGCACCAGCACCTCCATCCGGTGCCACCTCCAACCGTGATACAAGAAAACAGGCACAACCACCATTATCTGCCAAGAGCGCACCTGCGGGGCCTGCACAGCGTTCTTCTTCTTCCATGGCATCAACAGGGCACACAAGTGATATTATTTGTCGTCGTTGTAAGGGAGGAGGTCATTATGCGAGGGAATGCAAATCTCCGCGTGTGATGATTGCTACCGCGGATGGTGGATATGAGTCCGCTAGTGACTATGATGAGGAGACATTGGCTCTTATTACACGTGAAGAACATGGTGGAGATGATTCTGATCATGACACGCAATACATGGCTCCTGAAGACGCTGACATGTATGAATGTTTAGTTGCTCAACGTGTTTTGAGTGTGCAGGTCACACAAGCTGAGAAAAATCAGAGGCACAATTTGTTCCATACCAAGGGAGTTGTGAAGGAACGTTCTGTGCGCGTCATAATAGACGGAGGGAGCTGCAACAACTTGGCTAGCATGGAGATGGTGGAGAAGCTTTCTCTCACCACAAGACCACATCCACATCCTTACTACATCCAATGGTTCAACAACAGCGGCAAGGTTAAGGTAACACGTACTGTTCGTGTGCATTTTAGTATCTCTACATATGCTGATTATGTTGATTGTGATGTGGTACCTATGCAAGCATGTTCCTTATTACTTGGTAGACCATGGCAATTTGATAAAAATTCTGTACACCATGGTAGAAACAATCACTATACTCTTGTTCATAAGGATAAAAATATTACTTTGCTTCCTATGACTCCTGATTCCATTTTG
>NW_025297122.1:0-973 GCF_018294505.1 Triticum aestivum | reverse complement strand
CGATCGAATCTCGGGCAAGTAACATACCGATGACAAAGGGAACAACGTATGTTGTTATGCGGTCTGACCGATAAAGATCTTCGTAGAATATGTAGGAGCCAATATGGGCATCCAGGTCCCGCTATTGGTTATTGACCAGAGACGTGTCTCGGTCATGTCTACATTGTTCTCGAACCCGTAGGGTCCGCACGCTTAAGGTTACGATGACAGTTATATTATGAGTTTACATGTTTTGATGTACCGAAGGAGTTCGGAGTCCCGGATGAGATCGGGGACATGACGAGGAGTCTCGAAATGGTCGAGACGTAAAGATTCATATATTGGATGATATGGTTAGGCCAAGGGGTCAAGCCCATGAGGCTTTAGGTCGGTGCAAAAGGAGTTTTGCGGAGGCCAGGGGGCCAAACACCGGAGACCCTGGCGTCTGGCCCTGGGCCAGACGCCGAGGCCCATGGCGTCTGGGCCAGACGCCAAGGATTATGGCGTTTGGTCCTGGAGTCCGAGTGGGACTCTTGCCTTTCGGGCAAAACCAACTTTGAGGAGGCTTTTGCTCCAAGTTTCGACCCCGGGGCTCAACATATAAATAGAGGGGCAGGGCTAGCACCAAAGACACAACAATTGATCCCTTGGATCTCTTAGCCGTGTGCGGTGCCCCCCTCCACCATAGTCCACCTCGATAATATCGTAGCGGTGCTTAGGCGAAGCCCTGCGACGGTAGAACATCAAGATCGTCACCACGCCGTCGTGCTGACGGAACTCTCCCTCGACACTCGGCTGGATCGGAGTTCGAGGGACGTCATCGAGCTGAACGTGTGCTAGAACTCGGAGGTGCCGTAGTTTCGGTGCTTGATCGGTCGGGCCGTGAAGACGTACGACTACATCAACCGCGTTGTGCTAACGCTTCCGCTTACGGTCTACAAGGGTATGTAGACAACACTCTCCCCTCTCGTTGCTATACATCACCATGATCTTG
>NW_025297121.1:0-973 GCF_018294505.1 Triticum aestivum | reverse complement strand
TATAGCAACATGAGTACAAAGGTACTCAGCAAGACTTACATCAGATCCTACATACATGCATAGTATCAAGAAGGGTTGGTGGAGTTATTGCAGCAAGCCAGCTTTGACTCTTGGCTAGACTATCCTACGATACTCCATTTGAAACAGTTTTGCGCACACGAGTCCACTATTCACCACTTCAATACACTACCGAGGATCCACCTCCGTCTTCCTACGGAAGAGCCATCCTCGGCACTCACACTTATCTTGAGGCTTTTATCAGTTTCCATTTACTTGTCTATGAACTGTATAGGCAACCAAGTAGTCCTTTACCGCGGACGCGGCTATTCGAATAGATCATGTTAACCCTGCAGGGGTGTACTTCTTCATACATGTTTCCACCACTTAGCGTCTGCACACGACATGTGCTCGGCAGACTTCAAGCGAAAGCCGACGTGGGTGTAGACCACAACCTACCTAAACACTTAAGCCTCTAGTCCAGGTTTATCGCCTATTCAGGTTCCATCCGCAGGGAGTTCGGCCGAGGTTTCCCATACGGCCCCGAACGATGTGAACAGGGTTCCCGAGATACCTAACGGGTATTCGGTACACACGGCCACGTACCTACCGCATCACAGCCCACCCCTACGGTCAGCGCTGTCCACGGCCTCCAGTAGGCTACAAACACCAGAAACTACTTGCAACTCCTGGACAGAGAGCTAGGGTGAATAAGAAGTCGAGCGGGGTCATATTTCAGGGCCCAATGCATGGTAGTAGCTGTATCTTAAATCGCACATACAGATCTCAGTGCTTAAGGTCGGCTTCAATGAAACAACCCACCATGTACTCCTACATGGCCTCTCATCGATACCTTTACCAAATCGTGTTCACCACACCACTCCCATTACCGACATAATCATTTCACTCTAGCCCATCACCCAGATGAACCAGACCTGACACGACTCTAAGCATAGCAGGCATAGCAAGGTAGGAA
>NW_025297120.1:0-973 GCF_018294505.1 Triticum aestivum | reverse complement strand
ACTACTTCTACTTCTATGACTAACGTTTAGCAATAAAGTAAAGTAGTTTACATGACGTTATTCAATGACACGCAGGTCATACAAAAAATAAAGACAACTCCTATGGCTCCTGCCGGTTGTCATACTCATCGACATGCAAGTCGTGAATCCTATTACAAAGAACATGATCTCATACATCACAATTCATCATTCATCACAACTTCTGGCCATATCACATCACATGATCAATCGCTGCAAAAACAAGTTAGACGTCCTCTAATTGTTGTTGCATCTTTTACGTGGCTGCAATTGGGTTCTAGCAAGAACGTTTTCTTACCTACGAATCACCACAACGTGATTTTGTCAACTTCTATTTACCCTTCATAAGGGCCCTGTTCATCGATTCTGCTCCAACTAAGGTGGGAGAGACAGACACCCGCCAGCCACCTTATGCAACTAGTGCATGTCAGTCGGTGGAACCGGTCTCACATAAGCGTACGTGTAAGGTTGGTCCGGGCCGCTTCATCCCACAATACCGTTGAGCAAGAAAAGACTAGTAGAGGCAAGTAAGATGACAAAATCCACGCCCACAACAAAATTGTGTTCTACTCGTGCAAAGAGAACTACGCATAGACCTAGCTCATGATGCCACTGTTGGGGAACGTTGCAGAAAATTAAAAAATTTCCTACGGTTTCACCAAGATCCATCTATGAGTTCATCTAAGCAACGAGTCAAGGGAGAGAGTTTGCATCTACATACCACTTGTAGATCGCGTGCGGAAGCTTGCAAGGTGATGATGTAGTCGTACTCGACGTGATCCAAATCACCGATGACCAGCGCCGAACGGACGGCACCTCCGCGTTCAACACACGTACGGGACGGGAGACATCTCCTCCTTCTTGATCCAGCAAGGGGGAAGGAGAGGTTGATGAAGATCCAGCAGCACGACGGCGTGGTGGTGGATGCAGGGCGTCACAGCAGCAGGGCTTCGCC
>NW_025297119.1:0-973 GCF_018294505.1 Triticum aestivum | reverse complement strand
CTACATCCAATGGTTCAACAACAGCGGCAAGGTTAAGGTAACACGTACTGTTCGTGTGCATTTTAGTATCTCTACATATGCTGATTATGTTGATTGTGATGTGGTACCTATGCAAGCATGTTCCTTATTACTTGGTAGACCATGGCAATTTGATAAAAATTCTGTACACCATGGTAGAAACAATCACTATACTCTTGTTCATAAGGATAAAAATATTACTTTGCTTCCTATGACTCCTGATTCCATTTTGAAAGATGATATTAATAGAGCTAATAAAGCACAACAGGAGAAGAATAAGAGTGAAAATCAGATTGTGGCAAAAGAATTTGAGCAACAAATGAAGCCTAATAATAAACCATCTAGTGTTGCTTCTGAAATTAAATTGAAAAGTGCATGTTTATTTGCCACCAAATCTGATATTGATGAGCTAGATTTCAGCATATCTGTTTGCTATGCTTTTGTGTGCAAAGAGGCATTCTTTTCATTCGAGGACGTGCCTTCCTCTTTGCCTCCTGCTGTCACTAACATTTTGCAGGAGTTCGTTGACGTTTTTCCACAAGACGTGCCACCGGGATTACCGCCTATTCGAGGGATTGAGCATCAGATTGACTTAATTCCCGGTGCTTCACTGCCAAACCGTGCACCATACCGTACCAATCCAGTGGAGACGAAGGAGATTATGCGTCAAGTACAAGAGCTTCTCGACAAAGGTTATATACGCGAATCCCTTAGTCCTTGTGCTGTTCCTATTATTCTAGTGCCGAAAAAGGATGGTACATCACGTATGTGTGTTGATTGTAGAGGCATTAATAATATTACTATTCGTTATCGTCATCCTATTCCTAGGCTAGATGATATGCTTGATGAATTGAGTGGCTCTACAATATTCTCCAAAGTTGATTTGCGTAGTGGCTACCATCAAATTCGTATGAAATTGGGAGATGAATGGAAAACAACATTTAAAACTAAGTTT
>NW_025297118.1:0-973 GCF_018294505.1 Triticum aestivum | reverse complement strand
CAGAATCGGCCCAAACTGTGATTGTTGATGACCGACACGTAAGCGCACCTTGGAGTTCGACAACCATGGAAATCGCTTCGGGACCCCAAAACGGTGAGTAATAGTCCATGAAACGGGCCAGAATCAACCAAAACTGTGAGTGTTGATGACCAACACGTAAGCACACCTTGGAGTTCAACAACTATGGAAATCGCTTCGGGACCCCAAAACCGTGAGTAATAGTCCACGAAACATGTCAGAATTGGCCAAAACTCTCAGTGTTGACGACGGACACATAAACGAACCCCGGGGTTCATCGATCGTGGAAATTGCTCTAGGTCCCTAAAACGCTGAGTGATAGTGCACAAAACGGACTAGAATCGGCCGAATATGTGAGTGTTGATCACCGACACGTAAACGCACCAAGGGTTCGTCAATCATCGAAATGACTCCAAGACCCCAAAATAGAGTAATAGTCCAAGAAACGGGCCAGAATCGGCCCAAACTGTGATTGTTGATGACCGACATGTAAGCGCACCTTGGAATTCGACAACCATGGAAATCGCTTTGGGACCCCAAAACGGTGTGTAATAGTCCATGAAACGGGCCAGAATCGGCCAAAACTGCGAGTGTTGATGACCAACACGTAAGCACATCTTGGAGTTCAACAACTATGGAAATCGCTTCGGGACCACAAAACCGTGAGTAATAGTCCACGAAACATGTCAGAATTGGCCAAAACTCTCAGTGTTGATGACGGACACATAAATGCACCCCGGGGTTCATCGATCGTGGAAATTGCTCTAGGTCTCTAAAACGCTGAGTGATAGTGCACGAAACGAACACGATTCGGCCAAATATGTGAGTGTTGATCACCGACACGTAAACGCACCAAGGGTTCGTCAATCATGGAAATGACTCCAAGACCCCAAAATAGAGTAATAGTCCAAGAAACGGGCCAGAATCGGCCCAAACTGTGATTGTTGATGACCGC
>NW_025297117.1:0-973 GCF_018294505.1 Triticum aestivum | reverse complement strand
CTCCTGCTCCACCTAGTCGAAGAGATTTCCATTCTCGGTCCTGTATTTCTACACAATATGTTCCCCTTTGAGAGGTTCATGGGAGTATTAAAGAAATATGTTCGTAACCGTGCTAGGCCAGAAGGAAGCATCGTCAAGGGCTATGGAAATGAGGAGGTAATTGAGTTCTGTATTGACTATGTTCCTGACCTTAAGCCGATTGGTATTCCTCAATCGCGGCACGAGGGGAGACTAAGTGGAAAAGGCACGATCGGAAGGAAATCAACGATATGTATGGACGGTCATTCTATGACTGAAGCACACCACACAGTTCTACAAAATTCCAGCTTGGTGGCTCCGTTCTTCGAGCAACACAAGAATATTTTACGCTCGGACAACCCGGGGAAGCCTGAATCCTGGATTAGAAAGGCCCACATGGAGACTTTCGGCAGTTGGTTGCGAAAACATTTAATGAATGACAATGATGTTGGAGATCAGCTGTACATGTTGGCCAAGAAACCATCTTCGACTATAACGATTTTCCAAGCGTACGAGATAAATGGGAATACATTTTACACCATCGCCCAAGATAAAAAGAGCACCAACCAAAACAGTGGTGTCCGCTTTGATGCAGCAACCGAGAATGGGCAAAAGGTCACATATTATGGTTACATAGAGGAGATATGGGAACTTGACTATGGACCCTCCTTTAAGGTCCCTTTGTTCCGGTGCAAATGGTTCAAGCTAACAGGAGGTGGGGTAAAGGTGGACGAGCAATACGGAATGACAATGGTGGATTTCAACAATCTTGGTTACCTTGACGAACCATTCGTCCTTGCCAAAGATGTCGCTCAGGTTTTTTATTTGAAGGACATGAGTAGCAAACCGAGGAAACGGAAAGATAAGAAAACGATCAGTACATCATGCGATGATCCAAAGCGCCACATTGTTCTTTCAGGGAAAAGAAACATCGTGGGAGTGGAGGACAAGACAG
>NW_025297116.1:0-973 GCF_018294505.1 Triticum aestivum | reverse complement strand
AAAAAATTTCCTACGCACACGCAAGATCATGGTGATGCATAGCAATGAGAGGGGAGAGTGTGATCTACGTACCCTTGTAGACCGACAGTGGAAGCGTTAGCACAACGCAGTTGATGTAGTCGTATGTCTTCACGGCCCGACCGATCAAGCACCGAAACTACGACACCTCCGAGTTCTAGCACACGTTCAGCTCGATGACGATCCCCGGACTCTGATCCAGCAAAGTGTCGGGGAAGAGTTCCGTCAGCTTGGTGACGATCTTGATGTACTACCGTCGCAGGGCTTCGCCTAAGCACCGCTATAATATTATCGAGGATTATGGTGGAAGGGGGCACCGCACACGGCTAAGAATATGATCACGTGGATCAACTTGTGTGTCTAGGGGTGCCACCTGCCCCCGTATATAAAGGATCAAGGGGAGGAGGCCGGCCGGCCCCTATTGGCGCGCCAGGAGGAGTCCTCCTCCTAGTAGGAGTAGGACTCCAGTAGGAGGGGGAAAGAAGTGGGGAGGGAGAAGGAAAGGGGGGCGCCGCCCCCCTCTCCTAGTCCAATTCGGACCAGGGGGAGGAGGCGCGCGGCCCATCTTTGGCTGCCCCTCTCTCTCTCCACTAAGGCCCATATGGCCCATTACTTCTTCCGAGGGGGTTCCGGTAACCCTCCGGCTCTCCGGTTTTCTCTGAAATCACCCGGAACACTTTCGGTGTCCGAATATAGCCGTCCAATATATCAATCTTTATGTCTCGACCATTTGGAGACTCCTCGTCATGTCCGTGATCACATCCGGGACTCCGAACTGACTTCGGTACATCAAAACTCATAAACTCATAATATAACTGTCATCGAAACCTTAAGCATGCGGACCCTACGGGTTCGAGAACAATGTAGACATGACCGAGACACGTCTCCGGTCAATAACCAATAGCGGAACCTGGATGCTCATATTGGCTCCTACATATTCTACGAAGATCTTTTA
>NW_025297115.1:0-973 GCF_018294505.1 Triticum aestivum | reverse complement strand
CAAGGCTTCATGCACCCATTATGGTGGCTTCAAAGTCCTGAAATCATCACTTTTAACTCCGTTCTTGTTCCCCTTGCGCATGCCATCATCTCCATGCTTGTTCTTGCTCCAATGTTCATCCTTCTCCAAGCTAGGCCCTTCATTTGTAAGCAAAACAAATGTATCCAATTTAGGCAGCATCATATTCTCATGAACATTAGAATCATTACCAAGAAACGAAAGTACCTGGTAATTTAGTTGGCGTGCACGAGCTCTAGTAATTGGTCCAGTATGTATAGCAGCAGGGGCTGTGGGTGTAACAATTCTATTGATGTCCTCATCATCCTCCCCTTCTTGAAATGAAGTCGTCCTCGACGGAAGTTCATCTTCCTCACCCAAATAAGGCTTCAAATCTGCAATGTTAAAAGTGGGACTAACCCCAAAATCTGGAGGCAGCTCAAGTTTATATGCATTATCATTTATTTTCTCTAACACCTTAAAGGGACCATCAGCACGTGGCATTAGTTTTGATTTGCGCAAATCAGGAAATCTATCCTTACGCAAATGTAACCAAACAAGATCTCTAGGTGCAAACACAACATGTTTTCTACCCTTATCTCCAGCAAGTTTATATTTAGCATTCATACGCTCAATGTTTTCCTTAGTTAACTCATGCATTTTTAAAATCAATTCAGCATGTTGTTTAGCATCAAAATTAACCTTCTCCGAAGATGGAAGAGGCAACAAATCAATAGGTGCACGAGGTAGGAAACCATACACAACTTCAAAAGGGCACATCTTAGTAGTAGAATGCAATGAACGATTATAAGCAAATTCAATATGAGGCAAGCATTCCTCCCACATTTTCTTATTATTCTTCAAAACAGCCCTAAGCATAGTAGACAACGTTCTATTGACTACTTCAGTTTGTCCATCAGTTTGGGGGTGACAAGTAGTACTAAAAAGCAGTTTAGTCCCCAACTTAGCCCATAAA
>NW_025297114.1:0-973 GCF_018294505.1 Triticum aestivum | reverse complement strand
ATCTGCGAAAAGCATCTGAAGTGGCTCCGGCAGCTCCGGAACATTTCCGGTTTTTATCTCAGAAAATTCCAAAAAGCTTCCAGAATGATTCTGGCATCCTCCAAGAATTATCAGGCATGTGCCGAAACCAATTTGACTTAATGGTGTATCCCGAAACAACTTTTCGGTATCATCGAAACTTATCCGATGACCTCTCTCTGCGGTACGATTCCGCTGTCCGAAACTTTTCGGTGTCCGAAACTTTTTCGGTGATTTTCTCTCAGACTCCCTGTCTAGTATTCAGCAGATAGATGACCCTTAAGCGTGTGACCCTATAGGTTCGGTGAAGTATAGACATGACCTGGAACCCCTTCCGATCAATGATCAACATCGGAGCCGTGGACACCCATATTGACCCCTATACCCACACGAATGAATATTCGAGTGAACCTCCAGTTGCAGTGAGCTATTCCTGTTGCTTCGCGATATGTCACAAACACCCAAGGTGATATTTATTTCATGCCCATGGACGAACAATTTGTCCACCATGCAAGTTACCTCGTTACCGGTTTTGTTCTCTTTTCTCGTTTCCGTGTTCCGGCATCCCAGTGATCAAATCACAATGTGTCTGGCCAGACGATGATGGATACCGTTACACCGAGAGGGCCCGAGTATATCTCTCCATCGTCGGAGGAGCAAATCCCAATCTTGAGCTATCTTGTTACTTCCTATACTTTTCCGTGAACCCGAAAGCTGCCGTAATAGCCACCCAGTTACGGATGACGTTTAACAAACCCCAAAGTTCACGAAGCAAGCACGAAGGAACTTGATACTCTCATGGTCTAAGGAATTATGCAAACATTAACTATCTCAATGATATTAACCATAAACTTGTGACGAAGGTATCTCATAGCACAACATCAATCCGGGTTGATTCAACACAAGCGTTCTACCAAACTTGTGCCCTCAAAATTGCCGGCATAGTCATGCCCAT
>NW_025297113.1:0-973 GCF_018294505.1 Triticum aestivum | reverse complement strand
GGGGTGTCCCGATCTTTCGATGAGATGATAACTATCGATTTGGTGGAGACGACTTTGACGATCCGACTACAAACGTGCACGACGTTGCGCCTTAGCAATCGCTAAACCAACTCCGAGAGGTTATTGACCACGCCGGAGCACGATCAACCTGACCACGAAGGTCTATTCCTGCAAGCAATCGAAGAACAAGCAAGAATATGATAAAAGCAATCTGAATATCGCGAATATGTATGAAGTATTGATAATGGTGGGGATCCGAAAAGTGGTCTTGGTCTGGTCGTTGGACACAAACGAAGCACACGAAGTTGCAATGGCTAACTTTTAACTAAACAAATCCCCAGGAAAAGCTACTAGATGGATCTACTTATATAGGAGCAAGGGGTGGCGGCCAAGGAGGTGGGAGGACGTCCCAAGGCAGCCTAAAACTAAATCTAGGTCGTACAAGCCAATGGGCCCAAGTGGAGGTGATGTAACACCTTTGGACTTGTAGTTTGGCTCGGATTCTGCTGCAGCATCAGATTGTTTCGTCCACAACTCAACGCTCCGGACGAATTTGAAGGTGATTCCAATTGGGTTGGAAAGTGCACGAAATCTAGTTTCCAACAAAAAAAGAATCACCCAATTCGGAGTCCGTATGAAAAACTTGTGTGCGTTTTGAGTCAGGTATGTCTATGCAGTCCGAATCTGAATCCAGAACGTGAGAGACTTGGACTCTATCTTCTCTTGGGCCAAAAGTGACGTGAGAGAACTTTTTGGACAGCAAATAAACATCTCTTTCTTCCTTATCTTCATATGTGGATTGTACAAATGTCCCATACACCTGCAATTAGACAAAACACAAAAGTGTGTGAAGTATTTTTGTTCTGGATAACATAAATAGATTATTGAATAGTTTGCACTAGAAATCACCTGACAAATATGCATATATGCAATATTTTTGGTCATATCCAAGGTAGTCATGTCCTCATCATCC
>NW_025297112.1:0-973 GCF_018294505.1 Triticum aestivum | reverse complement strand
AGGTGTGCCCCCCTCTCACGGATGGCGCCGCCGCCGGCACCTTGAGGGGGGAAACGGACGCGTCGGGTCTACACGGAGGGGATCTTGCTGTGGGTCTGGCACGGATGTTGCTCCAAAGTGTTCCAATGGGCTGACCTAGCACAACTGGGTGGAGAGGTCCACTGGTCAAAGCCCGTCCGTGCAAAGTCAAAGGGCTAGATCCCGTGGTCAAACGCTACAGGGTTAGGCGGGACGGGTGCCCTGGGGGGTAGCAATGCCACCGGAGCGTGGCACCGGGACCTCATACATGCGGGGTGGTGTGGTGGCATGTCCGAAGAGGCGGCACGCGTCTCCGGGTTGTGCCCCCCCTCACGGACGGCGATGACACGGTAGTAGACGTTCTGCGGTAACGATGCGGCGTGAATATTATTAAATACTCGGAGCGCGATAAAATCATGAGTTTTTTACACGACGTGGGCACATGTGTTGTAGGACTGATGGTAATTTTCATAATTGTCCGTGATGGACAAGTATCCGAACAATTCCCTCTACGCGGATCGCTCTTCGCGTGTCTACGACTGTGGCCGGCGGCCTCCGGGGGCTAGCATGCCACCAAATATTGCATAGGCGGCCTCTCACAAGTCTAGAAGTGTTGTGGCGGGTGCAAACGCTCGGCACGCGTCTCCGGGGTGTGCCCCCCCTCACGGACGGCGCCGCCGCCGGCACCTGGAGGGGGAAACGGACACGTCGGGTCTACACGGAGGGGATCTTGCTGTGGGTCTGGCCCGGATGTTGCTCCTAAGTGTTCCAATGGGCTGACCTAACACAACCGGGTGGAGAAGTCCACTGGTCAAAGCCCGTCCGTGCAACGTCAAAGGGCTAGATCCCGTGGTCAAACGCTACAAGGTTAGGCGGCATGGGGGCCCTGGGGGGGGTTTAGCAATGCCACCGGAGCGTCGCACCGGGACCTCATACATGCTGGGTGGTGTGGTGG
>NW_025297111.1:0-973 GCF_018294505.1 Triticum aestivum | reverse complement strand
CGAAAACCTTTTGCGACAAATCGAGCTTTGTAGACAGTAACATTACCATCAGCGTCAGTCTTCTTCTTAAAGATCCATTTATTCTCAATCGCTTGCCGATCATCGGGCAAGTCAACCAAAGTCCATACTTTGTTCTCATACATGGATCCCATCTCAGATTTCATGGCTTCTAGCCACTTTGCGGAATCTGGGCTCACCATTGCTTCTTCATAGTTCGTAGGTTCATCATGATCTAGTAGCATGACCTCCAGAACAGGATTACCGTACCACTCTGGTGCGGATCTTACTCTGGTTGATCTACGCGGTTCAGTAGTATCTTGATCTGAAGTTTCATGATCATTATCATTGGCTTCCTCACTAACTGGTGTAGGTGTCACTGAAACAGTTTTCTGTGATGAACTACTTTCCAGTAAGGGAGCAGGTACAGTTACCTCGTCAAGTTCTACTTTCCTCCCACTCACTTCTTTCGAGAGAAACTCCTTTTTCTGGAAAGGATCCATTTTAGCAACGAATGTCTTGCCTTCGGATCTGTGATAGAAGGTGTACCCAACAATTTCCTTTGGGTATTCTATGAAGACACACTTCTCCGATTTGGGTTCGAGCTTATCAGGATGAAACTTTTTCACATAAGCATCGCAGCCCCAAACTTTAATAAACAACAGCTTAGGTTTACTGCTAAACCATAGTTCATACAGTGTCGTCTCAACGGATTTAGATGGTGCCCTATTTTAAAACGTGAATGCAGCTGTCTCTAATGCATAACCCCAAAACGATAGTGGTAAAGAGATATCATAGATCGCACCATATCAAATAAAGTGCGGTTACGACGTTCGGACACACCATAACGATGTGGTGTTCCAGGTGGCGTGAGCTGTGAAACTATTCCACATTGTTTTAATTGAAGACCAAACTCGTAACTTAAATATTTGTCTCCGCGATCAGATCGCAGAAACTTTATTTTCTTGTTACGATG
>NW_025297110.1:0-973 GCF_018294505.1 Triticum aestivum | reverse complement strand
CTTAGATAAACCATTAAAATTATCAACTCACATCTGTCATGGATATCACTCACCCAATCCACGTCTACTAGCATAGCATGGCATAATAAGCAAACGTAGAAGTAACTCCCAAGGGTTTGATAATAATACAGGTAATAGGTACTACCTCATCTACTTCCCATCCCACAATTTAATTAGATCCTAATCATGCAGTGTGAGAGGATTGATCTAATGCAATAAAACATGGGTTGTAGAAAAGGTATGATCAAAGTGTGAACTTGCCTGCAATGTTGATGAAGATGATTCGCACTCAAAACTCTTGATAGATCTAATCGTCATACTCCGGTCAATCTATCGTAGGCAAGCAATAGTAACCACACAATAAGTACTCATCTAATGCACAGGAAAAAAATCGAACAAGAGAACGAACCAGAAAGTTCAACTTAAGAACTCCGGTTGCAAAGAAAGAACGAGCCGAACAAACGACGAAAAACAAACGGCGGAAGAAAACAACTCGGTTCTAGCAAGTTGAATCTAGGTCAAAATTTTACTGTAGCAAAAGCTTGTTCAAGTTGATTAGACGAAACGACGGTTTCGAGATGAAACTCCAGGCGCTTGAATCACCTGATTCCGATAAACGAGCGAGAAGATAAACTAGAACGAAGATCGGATCTGAGATCGCGATCGCGGAATAAATCCGACGAGAAGAAAAAGAAGAACGGTTATACGAACAGACGTCGTTAACCGGGAAATAATCGGTGATCACGTTCGTTGAGACGAACGGTCCGAAAGAAGAACGAAAACCAATCTAGGGTTTTCGGAAAAGAGATCGAAACGAAAAACCGATCTAGAACACCGGAACGGTTTAGCGAAAAAATCGGAAAGAAAACGAATCGGTAGAGAAGAAAAGAATCGGAACGGTTTATAAGAAAAACCGAACCGAGGGAAAGAAGAGACGCGGCGCGGTACCTCCGGCGAACGGCGGCGACGGCGG
>NW_025297109.1:0-973 GCF_018294505.1 Triticum aestivum | reverse complement strand
AGTCTGAAGATGGCCCCCTTCAAAGTGTTATATGGACGAAAGTGCCGAACCCCTCTGAACTGGTCAGAAACTGGGGAACGTCCACTCTTCGGTCCGGATATTATCCAAGATGCCGAAGAACAAGTCCGCATTATTCGCGAGAATCTCAAGACTGCTCAGTCACGTCAGAAGAGTCAGTATGACCGTCATCATAAAGACATGGTCTATCAACCTGGCAAAAAGGCTTATCTTCGAGTCACACCTATGAAGGGTGCTCACCGCTTCGGGATCAAGGGCAAACTAGCTCCTCGCTATATTGGCCCATTCACTATTCTCGAAAGGCGTGGAAAAGTGGCATACCAACTGGAGCTACCGCCGAACCTTTCTCAGGTTCACGATGTGTTCCATGTGTCACAGCTCCGCCGTTGCTTCAAGGATCCAATCCGAGCTGTGGATCATGAAGTGCTCGAATTGCAGCAAGACCTCTCCTATAAGGAGCATCCGGTCCACATTCTCGACCAAGCTGAATGCCGCACACGTCAGAAGGCGATCAAGTTTCTCAAAGTCCAGTGGTCGCACCATTCTGAAGATGAGGCCACTTGGGAACGAGAGGATCGTCTGCGCGAAGAATACCCCGCACTGTTTCCTTCTACCTCCTAAATCTCGGGACGAGATTTCTTGTAGTGGAGGAGATTTGTAACACCCTGAGGATCATGCTACAGTAACTCTCTGTGATTAAGATAATCATGTTGCTAAACAGGGCATGATCACATTTGGAATCACATTTCTTTTCAAACTCCTAATTCAAACTTCAATTAAAATCAAAGTGGAAAATAAAAGTTTTCAAAAATTTAAACAAAAATGTTCGGTGGGTGCCAAATAATACACTGGTAATTATGGTGGAGAAAACACATTTTTATAAAATACCTAAATACTTTTAAATGAAATAAAACAGAAAAGAAAATAAATAAATAAAAAGAAAATACAACAGAAA
>NW_025297108.1:0-973 GCF_018294505.1 Triticum aestivum | reverse complement strand
GGCACCTGTCTCAAAACACTCAGAAACACCTAAAAATAGGATAGCCAGAAATTTTTTTGAAAAATGCGTTTTCGAAAAATTTTGGGCCTAAACGGAGCGTGGCTACCCGACTCTTGTTTTTTTTTTTTTTTTTTCCGAAACCTACTCCGGCAAGGAAACACGAATCGGAATCTAGATTGATCCCGAAAACAAACCTAATAAGCAAGGAACTCGGATTGGTGGTGGATATATGGTGGTGGTATATGGCAGCGGTGGTAGTATATGGATATGGATCGGTGGTGGTATATGGACACGGATTGGTGGTGGTATATAGATACGGATTCGGAGCGGTGGTGGTAGATGGCAGGGCGATGATGATGGTGCGGCGACGGCGTGACAACTTGTGAACAGAACTCGAAACTCTAAAAGACTAGACGCTAAGACCAGCAACTGAACACGACGATGCAACCGCAAATTCAACAAAGCAAATACAGAAAAGATTATGCAAGGCTCAGATTGGTTCGGATGGGATGAACTAACCCTAATTTTTTTTTTGGGCTTTTTCGTGGACTATAGGTATGAAGAACAGACTCGATCTAAACTACGAAAAACTGTAAAATCTCACCGAGCAACCTGGAAATCTGATACCACTTGATAGAGGCGAGGGTCCCGATCTTTCGATGAGATGATGGATATCGCTTTGGTGGAAGTCGACTTTGACGATCCGACTACGAACGTGCGAGGACGTCGCGCCTTAGCAATCGCTAAACCAACTCCGAGAGGTTATTGACCACGCCGGAGCACGATCAACCTGACCACGAGGGTCTGTTTCCTGCGAGCAAACGAAGAACAAGCAAGAAACTAAGATTGCAATCTGGATATTGCGAATATAAGATGAAAGCTTTATTGATCAAGGTGGGGTTCTGTGACGCCTTTGTCTGGTCGTTGAACACAAACGAAGTACGCGAAGTTGCAGCTATGGCGAACTTTTAAT
>NW_025297107.1:0-973 GCF_018294505.1 Triticum aestivum | reverse complement strand
CGGCGGCGGAACTTCTGATCTAGGGTTTTTGTGATGGTTTCTCTATTTATAGGATTTTTGGCGTCGGTTTCACGCGAAGATGGGCCTCGAGGTGAGCACAACCCACCGGGGCGAGCCTGGCCCACCAGGCGCGCCCTGGTGGGTTATGCCCTCCTCGTGGCTCTTCTAGCCCTCCCACAAAGCTTCGGGGGTCTCCTTTGTTCCAAAAAAATCGTAAAAAAGTTTCAGCTCATTTGGAGAACTTTCATTTCTGCACAAAAAACAACACCACGGTAGTTTTGCTGAAAACAGCGTCAGTCCGGGTTAGTTCCATGCAAATCATACCAAAACCATATAAATTTGTTGTAAACATGGCATGAATACTTCATAAATTATAGATACGCTGGAGACGTATCAGATGATCATATCCATATGGCAGGGATATGATTTGGTATGTATATGTGTTGTTATGCTTGTTGAAATTATTTTCAAATGTGTGTATATATATATCTGTGAAATTGAATGAATTTAAGAAAAAACAAAAAAACAGGGGCTCTACAGGCTCTTTGCCGTCTGCTGGCAGACGGCAAAGAGCATTGCCATCAGCCAGCAGACGGATAAGCTGCCACGTGGCAGCTACCTGTGCAACCTGGGAGGCGCTGGGCTAGCCTATATGGTTGCTTTGCCGTCTGCTGGCAGATGGCAAAGAACTTTGCTTCTTTGACATCTGCCAGCAAACGGCATAGCGTGCCACGTGGCAGCTACCTGGGGGGCATCTGGGCTGGCATATTTGGGCACTTTGCCGTCTGCTGGAAGACGGAAAAGATGTGAAGGTCTTTGCCGTCTGCCAGCAGATGACAAAGCACGCCGTTAACCCCTTAACGGCCCTAAGCTGCCACGTGTGCCGTCCAGGTCCTTTGCCGTCTGCTGGCGGACGGCAAAGACCATTGCACCTTTGCCGTCCGCCAGCAGACGGCAAAGTGCCCTTTGCCGT
>NW_025297106.1:0-973 GCF_018294505.1 Triticum aestivum | reverse complement strand
CGAAGTGCGTCCAGTTTTTTCCGTAACCCTCTCTACTATTTTGCACATGCTATGTGGGTGAATGATGATACCATGCCAAGTTTCAACATTACAGAGTTCATTTTGTAGTGATTTTCAATTTCACGGTCATTTAGCTCTCTAAATAAATCGGTAATGACTGAAAAACAGCAAATGATGTTAGAAAGTGTTGAAAATAGTTGACATCACTATGAATGGTGCATAGGAACACAAAAAAGTCTGGAGTTCAAATAAGTTTAAAAAAATGAAGTGCCCGTGTAACAGATGAGTTCTCGTCCGAAACCCTGATACTCCGAAAGAGATTTTCCAGTTTGTTCACGAAGTGCGTCCAGTTTTTGCCTTATCCCTCTCTACTATTTTGCACATGTTATGTGGGTGAATGATGATACCATGCCAAGTTTCAACACTTTCAGAGTTCACTTTGTAGTGATTTTCAATTTCATAGTCATTTAGCTCTCTAAACAAATCGGTAAATGACTAAAAAATAGCAAATGATGTTAGAAAGTGTTGAAAATTGATGACGTCTCTTTGAATGGCGCATAGGAACGCAAAAAAATGTCTGGAGTTCAAATAAGTTTAGAAAAATGAAGTGCCCGTGTAACAGATGAGTTCTCGTTCGAAACCCTGATACTCCGAAAGAGATTGTCCAGTTTGTTCACGAAGTGCGTCCGGATTTTGCCGTAACCTTTTCAGAGTTCATTTTGTAGTGATTTTCAATTTCACGGTCATTTAGCTCTCTAAACAAATCGATAAATGACTGAAAAAGAGCAAATGATGTCACAACATGTTGAAAAGTGATGACCTCGCTTTGAATGGTGCATACGGAACGCAAAAAAGTCTGGAGTTCAAATAAGTTTAAAAAATGAAATCCCTGTGTAACCGATGAGTTCTCATTCGAAACCCTGATACTCCGAAAAAGATTGTCCAGTTTGCACACGAAGTGTCTCTAGTTTTT
>NW_025297105.1:0-973 GCF_018294505.1 Triticum aestivum | reverse complement strand
AAACCAGCCGACTGGAGCCAAACCTTGACCCTGTCAATTCTCCGGTAAATGACGAGGTTGCCATGGATATCTTCCGACTGGAATCTCGCGTTGCATCCGTCGTGGATTATCTCGCAAGGCTGAAGGCCGCCACATCTCGCATCGACTCGACGCTCTGGCCTGAGGAGACACTTCAGAATGACCTTGAGTCATTAATGGCCCGCTTGAACACGATCCCTGGTCGAGTGCAGGAATGGAAGAAGTCCTCAGCTCGGTGTGGTGCAGATGTTGCTCTGTGTCTGGCCCGAGTCCATTGCAAAGATGCACGAGAGGAGAAGCTGGCGGCTCTTCGGGTAGCCAATACCAAGAAGCATGACTTCAGGTCCTTCATGGAGACTTTCCTTGCAGCTGCCACTCGGATCGCCGACGGAATTGACCTTGATGAATTCGTCGCACCTTCCAGCCCTCCACAGGAGGGGTAAAAAACTTCTTATGGCTCGACTCTTTTAAATTTGCCTCGGTATGCCGAGTGGAATTGTATCCGACAAACTTTAACAGGCTTGACGCCTGAGCACTTTTGGTCCCCTTAGACATCGATTCGAACTTGAATTTGGCGCTTGAATATGGTTGCCTTCGGCTCAAAATGTCCTTTGCAGGTTCAAAGCAAGGTGCCTGTGCTTAGGCGAGCGCTTGGACTGCAGCTAAGCCTTCGAGCGTGAAGATCGCTCTTCACTCGGTAGGATTTTGATAAACTTAGGCGAGTGCTTGGACTGCAGCTAAGCCTCCGAGTGGAAGGCTGGCTTACCACTCGGTAGGATTTTTATAACTTAGGCGAGCACGAGGCTGCAGCTAAGCCTCCGAGTGGGAGGATTGCTCACCACTCGGTAGGATTTTTATAACTTAGGCGAGTGCTTGGAATGCAGCTAAGCCCCCGAGTGGAAGGATTGCTCACCACTCGGTAGGATTTTGATGAACTTAGGCGAGCACGAGGCTG
>NW_025297104.1:0-973 GCF_018294505.1 Triticum aestivum | reverse complement strand
CTGAATTATTCTACTTATGATAAAGAATTATATGCTCTTGTTCGGACTTTAGAAACATGGCAACATTATTTATGGCCCAAAGAATTTGTTATACATTCTGATCATGAATCTTTGAAACATATTAAAAGTCAAGCTAAACTGAATCGTAGACATGCTAAATGGGTTGAATTCATTGAGACTTTCCCTTATGTCATTAAACACAAGAAGGGAAAAGAAAATGTTATTGCTGATGCATTGTCTCGTCGCTATACTATGCTTTCACAACTTGACTTCAAAATATTTGGTTTGGAGACCATCAAAGATCAATATGTGCATGATGCTGATTTTAAAGATGTAATGCGGAATTGTAAAGAAGGAAGAATGTGGAACAAGTTTGTTGTTAACGATGGATTTGTGTTTCGTGCTAACAAGCTATGCATTCCAGCTAGCTCCGTTCGTCTTTTGTTGTTGCAGGAGGCGCATGGAGGAGGATTAATGGGACACTTTGGCATGAAGAGGACGGAGGACGTACTTGCTACACATTTCTTTTGGCCAAAGATGAGACGGGATGTTGAGCGTTTTATTGCTCGCTGCACTACATGTCAAAAAGCTAAGTCACGACTCAATCCTCATGGTTTATATATGCCTTTGCCTGTACCTAGTGTTCCTTGGGAGGATATATCTATGGACTTTGTTTTAGGTTTACCTCGAACAAAGAAGGGGAGGGATAGCATATTTGTTGTCGTGGATAGATTCTCGAAAATGGCACACTTTATACCATGTCATAAAAGCGATGATGCTGTTAATGTTGCTGATTTGTTCTTTCGTGAAATTATTCGCTTGCATGGTGTGCCAAATACTATTGTTTCAGATCGTGATACTAAATTTCTTAGCCACTTTTGGAAATGTTTATGGGCTAAGTTGGGGACTAAACTGCTTTTTAGTACTACTTGTCACCCCCAAACTGATGGACAAACTGAAGTAGTCAATAGAA
>NW_025297103.1:0-973 GCF_018294505.1 Triticum aestivum | reverse complement strand
AGGTGTGCTTACGTGTTGGTCGTCAAGTCTCGCAGTTTTGGCCGATTCTGGCCCGTTTCTTGGACTATTACTCAGTTTTGGGGTCCCGAAGTGATTTCCACGATTGACGAACCCCGGGGGTGCGTTTATGTGTCGGTCATCAACACTCACAATTTTGGTTAATTCTGGCCGTCTCGTGGACTATTACTCGCTGTTTTGGGGTCCCGGAGAGATTTCCACGATTGACGAACCTCTGGGTGCGTTTACGTGTCGGTCATCAACACTCGTAGGTGTTGTTGATTCCGACCCGTTTCGTGGACTATTACTCACCGTTTTGGGGTCCCAAAGAGATTTCCATTTTTGTCGAACCCCAAGGTGTGCTTGCGTGTTGGTCGTCAAGACTCGCAGTTTTGGCCGATTTTGGCCCGCTTTTGAACTATTACACAGTTTTGGCATCCCGAAGTGATTTCCACGATTGACAAACCCTACGGTGCGCTTACTTGTCGGTCATCAACAATCGCAGTTTTAGCCGATTCTGGTCCGTTTGGTGCACTATTATTCACCGTTTTGGGGTACTAGAGCGATTTACACGATTTGCGATCCCCGGGGTGCGTTTATGTGTCGGTTATCAACACTCACCATTTTGCCCAATTCTGGTCCGTCTCATGGACTATTACTCACCGTTTTGGGGTCCCAGAGCGATTTCCACGATTCACGATCCCGGGGGTGCGTTTACGTGCCCGTCGTCAACACTCATAGTTCTCGCCAATTCTGACCCGTTTCGTGGACTATTACTCACCTTTTTGGGGTCCCGAAGCGATTTCCATAGTTGTTGAACCCAAAGATGCACTTACGTGTCGTTCATCAACACTCGCAGTTTTGGCCGATTCTGGCCCGTTTTGTGGACTATTACTCGCTGTTTCGGGTCCCGGAGGGATTTCCACGATTGACGAACCCCTGGTGCGTTTATGTTTCGGTCATCAACAATCGCGGT
>NW_025297102.1:0-973 GCF_018294505.1 Triticum aestivum | reverse complement strand
AGGATGATCCTCAGGTTCCGGACCCAGTCCGTATAGTTGCTGCCATCATCTTTCAGCTTGGTTTTCTCTAGGAACGCGTTGAAATTGAGGACAACGTGGGCCATTTGATCTACAATACACAGTGTAAAGATTTAGACTAAGTTCATGATAATTAAGTTCATATAATCAAATTATTTAATGAACTCCCACTCAGATAGACATCCCTCTAGTCATCTAAGTGAAACATGATCCGAATTCGACTAGGCCGTGTCCGATCATCACGTGAGACGGACTAGTCAAGATCGGTGAACATCTCCATGTTGATCGTATCTTCTATACGACTCATGCTCGACCTTTCGGTCCTCCGTGTTCCGAGGCCATGTCTGTACATGCTAGGCTCGTCAAGTGAACCTAAGTGTATTGCGTGTGTTCCGAGGCCATGTTTGTACATGCTAGGCTCGTCAACACCCGTTGTATTCGAACATTAGAATCTATCACACCCGATCATCACGTGGTGCTTCGAAACAACGAACCTTCGCAACGGTGCACAGTTAGGGTGAACACTTTCTTGAAATTATTATAAGGGATCATCCTATTTGCTACCGTCGTTCTAAGCAAATAAGATGCAAAAACATGATAAACATCACATGCAATCAAATAGTGACATGATATGGCCAATATCATCATGCTCCTTTGATCTCCATCTTCGGGGCACCATGATCATCTTTGTCACCGGCATGACACCATGATCTCCATCATCATGATCTCCATCATTGTGTCTTCATGAAGTCGTCACGCCAACGATTACTTCTACTTGTATGGCTAACGCGTTTAGCAACAAAGTAAAGTAAATTACATGGCGTTATTCAATGACACGCAGGTCATGCAAAATAATAAAGACAACTCCTATGGCTCCTGCCGGTTGTCATACTCATCGACATGCAAGTCGTGATTCCTATTACAAGAATATGATCAATCTCATACATCACATATA
>NW_025297101.1:0-973 GCF_018294505.1 Triticum aestivum | reverse complement strand
CGTCAACGCCTTCTGAAGGCAAGAGCAAAGACGAAGAGGAGGATGAACTGTTATTTAGAGAGAAAGGCGTACGCTTGATCTTAGCAGATCCGAGTCAAAATGTGTGTAAGCTTTGCAGTCGGGATGTGAATGTCATCGTAATCTCAACTACTAAATACTTGGATTGGTCGGAAATATCCATTACTTTTGATTAGTCAGATCATCTAGTGCATGTTTTGACTCCGGATCAATAAGAGCTAATTGTAGATCCACTTCTAAATGGTTACCGACCACGGTATGGACTAATGGATGGCGACAATGGGATAAATATAATCTACGCCAGCACGCTGAAGCACATGGGCATTCCCTTATCCAAGTTGAATGTGAGCCACATGCAGTTCCATGAAGTGATCGCAGGAAAGAAGCCTCGGTCTTTGGGGCTAATTACCTTGGAGGTAGTGCTTCGTGAAAAGATTTTTTTAGAAAGAGAACCTCATTTCGAGGTGGTGGATTTCTAGAGTGCATAGCATGCAATTATTGGGCGATCATCCTACACCAAGTTTAGGGCTTGACCTGTTATGTGTATCTGAAACTTAAGATGCTTGGCCCAAAAGGCGTGATTACTATCTTTGGCAATGTCAAGAGAGCAGAGAATTGCCTGCTGAGGGAGTCGGATATCGCTGATGCTCATATGGTGGCATTCGACCTAGAACAATACAAGAAGACCGCAAATCAGGCTGATCCATCTTCGAGATGGTAGATTTCTAGAGTGCATATCATGCAATTCTTGGGTGATCCAGCTAAAACATTAATACTTACCAGTAAGCTTCTCAGTGGATTAGTTTAGGTAATCCACCAAGTACCTCTCATTGTCTTTCATAGCATGGGTGATTCTTTCTATGTCTTGTTCATGATGGGCCTTCTCCTTGTGTTGAAGATCTTTCAGGCTAAGGAAGTTCATCTGAAGTTGCCGATTTTCAGGGTTAAGCTTGTC
>NW_025297100.1:0-973 GCF_018294505.1 Triticum aestivum | reverse complement strand
AATTTCAGTTTAGGAATATGGACATCATCTCGTACCTGAGGTGGTGGTGCAGGCCTACCATTACGAATATATACCTGAGGTCGACCTGCTGGTGGTGGTACAGGTGGCTGCACGTAGTGTTGATTTTGATCAACCTCATCCTCATAATCTCCCACATAATCATCCTCCTCCGCATCAGCAGCAGGAGCCACAGAAGTATCAACAGCAGCACCAACAGTTTGGCCAAACGCAAGAGGAACACGGCTTGCTCGGCGGAGGTCTGCTTCGCGACGTGGAGGTAGTCGTTGTTGTTGTTGTTGGAGAGGTGCGTTAGGTGCAGCGGGTGGTGGTGGTGGAAGACGCGCGAGCAATTCATTAAACTTGTTATCGAGCTTTGTTTCGAACGTCTTCTCAAGGCCAGTGATCTTCTCCATGGCCTCTTCAAAATTGTTCAGCACATCTTGCACCTGTTCAGTCATCATTTGCTGAAACTTATTATGAAGCTCCTTGTTCGATAAATTCTCCCAGTCAATCTCGTCGGCTTGTGATCCTGGCATGGTTAGCAGCAGTAGAAGCACACAAGAATATGATCCTACAGACTACGAACAAGTGGTGGTGGTGGGTGTCACAAATCCGTCAAGCAAATCTCAAATTCTTACCAGTTCTTACCCAGCAGCAGGCGGTGATCGGCAACCGTTGTAGTCAAAAACTCTCAAAGCTTGGATAGAGCGATTACCAGGGAGAGTCAAACGCACGACGTAGATGTATGTGGAGCTGGGAAGGCTTATAATATGGTAGCAAAAAGGGTCAGCAATAATCAATTCAGAGATGCAAAGTTGAATAAACGCTCAACGACGGTACTGTGCTGGTCCTAGGCTAGACTGTGCTAGAGACGCGAGCCTAGAACACCAACAAAATCACGGCGCGGCACGTAAACAAGGGAAAAGCACACTCTGAATTTTTTTTTTTCGCTCTTTTTTTTTTTTGCGCTCTT
>NW_025297099.1:0-973 GCF_018294505.1 Triticum aestivum | reverse complement strand
CACACGCGGTTTTTGTCGATTCTGACCTATTTCGTGGACTATTACTCACCGTTTTGTGGTCCCCAGTGATTTCCATTCTTGTTGAACCCCAAGGTGCGTTTACGTGTCGGTCATCAACACTCACAGTTTTGGCCGATTCTCGCCCGTTTCGTGGACTGTTACTCACTGTTTTGGGGTCCCGGAGTAATTTCCACGAGTAATGAACCCTGGGGTGCGTATACGTGTCGTTCATCAACGCTCGCAGTTTTGGCCGATTCTGACCCGTTTCGTGGACTATTACTCACCGTTTTGGGGCCCCAAAGCGATTTCCATAGTTGTTGAACCCCAAGGTGCGCTTATGTGTTGGTCATCAACACTCGCAGTTTTGGTCGATTCTGGCCCGTCCTGGACTATTCCTCACTGTTTTAGGTTCCCGGAGTGATTTCCACGAGTAACGAACCCTGGGGTGCGTTTACGTGTCGGTCATCGACACTCATAGTTTTGGCCGATTCAGACCCGTTTCATGGACTATTAGTCACCGTTTTGGGGTCCGAAAGTGATTTCCATTCTCGCTGAACCCCAAGGTGCGCTTACGTGTCGGTCGTCAACACTCAAAGTTTTGTTTGATTCTGGCCCATTTTGTGGACTATTACTCATTGTTTTGGGGTCCCGGAGTGATTTCCACGTGTAACGAACCCTTGTGTGTGTTTACATGTCGGTCATCAACACTCGCAGTTTTGGCCGTTTCTGACCCGTTTCGTGGACTATTACTCACCGTTTTGGGGCCCCAAAGCGATTTGAACAGTTGTTAAACCCCAAGGTGCGCTTACGTGTCGGTCATCAACACTCGCAGTTTTGTTCGATTCTGCCCGTTTCGTGGACTATTACTCACTGTTTTAGGTTCCCGCAGTGATTTCCACGAGTAACGGACCCTGGGGTGCGTTTACCTGTCGGTCATCGACACTCATAGTTTTGACCGATTCTGGCCCATTTC
>NW_025297098.1:0-973 GCF_018294505.1 Triticum aestivum | reverse complement strand
GATTCATCACAATGTAACTAGATTATTGACTCTAGTGCAAGTGGGAGACTGTTGGAAATATGCCCTAGAGGCAATAATAAAAGCATTATTATTATATTTCCTTGTTCATGATAATTGTCTTTATTCATGCTATAATTGTGTTATCCGGAAATCGTAATACATGTGTGAATAACAGACACCAACATGTCCCTAGTGAGCCTCTAGTTGACTAGCTCGTTGATCAACAGATAGTCATGGTTTCCTGACTATGGACACTGGATGTCATTGATAACGAGATCACATCATTAGGAGAATGATGTGATGGACAAGACCCAATCCTAAACATAGCACAAGATCGTATAGTTTGTTTGCTAGAGTTTTCCAATGTCAAAGTATCTTTTCCTTAGACCATGAGATCGTGTAACTCCCGGATACCGTAGGAGTGCTTTGGGTATGCCAAACGTCACAACGTAACTGGGTGACTATAAAGGTAGACTACGGGCATCTCCGAAAGTGTCTGTTGGGTGACATGGATCAAGACTGGGATTTGTCACTCCGTGTGACGGAGAGGTATCACTGGGCCCACTCGGTAATGCATCATCATAATGAGCTCAGAGTGACCAAGTGTCTGGTCACGGGATCATGCATTACGGTACGAGTAAAGTGACTTGCCGGTAACGAGATTGAACGAGGTATTGGGATACCGACGATCGAATCTCGGGCAAGTAACATATCGATAGACAAAGGGAATAGCGTACGGGATTGATTAAATCCTCGACATCGTGGTTCATCCGATGAGATCATCGTGGAGCATGTGGGAGCCAACATGGGTATCCAGATCCCGCTGTTGGTTATTGACCGGAGAGTCGTCTCGGTCATGTCTGCTTGTCTCCCGAACCCGTAGGGTCTACACACTTAAGGTTCGGTGACACTAGGGTTATGAAGATATGTATATGCAGAAACCCGAATGTTGTTCGGAGTCCCGGATGAGATC
>NW_025297097.1:0-973 GCF_018294505.1 Triticum aestivum | reverse complement strand
TTTTTTTGGTTTTCACTGTATTTTCACGGTTTCACATGGTTATTTAGTTTTTTTGTTTTTCTTTTCTTTTTTATTTTTTTTCATATTTTCTTCCATTTTTTTCTCTTCCTTATTTTTCTTTATTATTTTCACTATATTTCAGTGTTTCGCATCTGTTTGTTTGGTCTGTAGGTTCTAATTTGAGTTTATTTATTTCTTTTATGTTTTCGTTTTCTTTTTTCCTAAACATGTGTACATATCAGGACCAGTTTTAACGCATGTTTACGTTGTCTACATACATAAATAGCATTTTATTAAAATACTCCCCCCGTTCCTAAATATAAGTCTTTGTAGAGATTCCATTAGGTGGACTACATACAGAGCAAAATAAATGAACCTAAATTTAAAATGCATCTATATACATCCATATCGGTTTACAGTAAAATCTCTACAAAGACTTACATTTAGGAACGGAGGGAGTATATGTTATTATGCCTATTTTTATATACATTTTACTTTTTTGTACGATGTAAATTTTTCAGTAAACGTTCAACGTTTTTCAAATAACTTGTTAACATTGTTCTTTCTAATAAATTAGTGTCTACATTTTTATACATATTGTACATTTTTCGGATACGTCAGGAAAATTTGTTATGCATGTTAAAATAACTACATTCATGGTTATTTTTTTTGCCAAATACATGTTTTAATGTCTAACTTTTTTCACACACAATATACATTTTGTATACACCTGCACATTTTTCTCAAAAAATATTTTGATGTCTACATGTTTATACATATGGTACAGTTTTGGGTACGCTATAAAAAATTATACACGTTAAAAATTTCAAATACATGATTAACATTTTTCAAACTTTTTTTTGAACATTTTTCTGTATACCTGTTAAACATTTTCCCAATAAACATTGAAACACTTTTTATATTTATACTAACAATTTTTACACCATGGTAACATTTTCAAATACATAATTAA
>NW_025297096.1:0-973 GCF_018294505.1 Triticum aestivum | reverse complement strand
ATTCAGGTGTCTCTTCTTTGTCGACAAACGTTTTCAGCTCATTCTTCCACCTCCTGAATAGGTCTGCCATCTTCTTAAGAGCATGAGACTTGATTAATTGCTCTATAACTGGCTTCTCCGGATCCTCCTCTGGCGGTAGGGTGAAATTTGCCTTCAGCTCAGTCCAAAGATCATCTTTCTGCATATCATTGACATAAGACACCTCAGGGTCTTCCTTCTTAGGCTTATACCATTGGTGGATGCTGATCGGGATCTTGTCCCTAACTAGAACCCCGCACTGAGCAGCAAAAGCATCCTTTGTCCGGAGGGGTTCAATCGGTTGGCCGTCGCGCGCGATTGCTGTGATCTCAAACCTTTCATCCGAGCGCAACTTTCTCTTCGGGCCTCGTCTCTTTACCGCAGTTGTGCTCGATCCGGAGGGCTAGAAAAAAGAAGAAAGACGAGTGCTAATTAATATGTGTACATACCAAAACAATGAATGCATCAATTAGCTAGTCAACACAGCCTTAACTAATATATTTACCTGGCCGGACTCTGTTCGGTCACCGGAGCCGTCACCACGGGCTCCTTCTTGCACCAGCATTGGGTCACCGGAGCCATCATAATCATGTCTTTCCTCCTCCACTCTTCGATCACCGCAGCCTGCTTCTTCACCCTGTTCTTCCAGACCATCATTGTCGTTAAGATACGACAAGATATCACCTCCGGCTAAGATTATGTCCCCCAACACCTCTTCTGCTTGCTCATCTCGTCCGTGCTCCATTGTTTCTGCAAATATTACAACATGGCAATTATTACACAAACATGACAGCAGGTGGATATATTAGTGCAAACGTAGACCTAGCTTATTCCGGGTTTGGGGTGGCCTAGGCAACGCTTCAAGGGTAGGGGCGCGGCGGGAGGGGGTAGGAGACCGACATCATTTTTTCTAGGGTTTGGGTGTCCTCGAGAGTTTTGGTCGAGCGAGAGGGCC
>NW_025297095.1:0-973 GCF_018294505.1 Triticum aestivum | reverse complement strand
ATCCCAGCGAAAGAAGCCGGAGGAAAGGTGATAATCATCGACATGGTGGTGGGATATCCGGTGACTCAGCCCAACCATTCCAAAGAGGCGCAGGTTTTGTTAGATATCTACATGATGGGCTCCGATGGAATGGAGCGAGAGGAAAACGAGTGGAGCTTGATTTTCTCCGAAGCCGGGTTCAGCGACTACAAGATCACTCCAACCAATGGGATTCGATCAATTATCGAAGTATACCCTTAAATGTACTTACTTCCACTTCGGAGATACTATCTCCTTCCGTCCGTACGTGTTTATTAGTCTTGCACGTGTAATTAACTTGGTAAATTAGCAGCCAAGATACACGTGCAAGACTTATAAACTGGAAAGGAAGGAGTCGTCATTTGATTTGTAATAAATCTCACCAGGAACTCTTTGTATTATTGCATTTAAGTTTTACTTTTCGTTTATAGATTTTTCAAATTTGCTTCTCTTTAGTTTATTTCATTTTTTCCACTCATTGTACCAATCCTATGAAATCTACATAAATTGTTCTTTTCTTTACATATATTATCATTTCCTCTGCAGTTACCAAACATTTACACGTGTATTTGTTCTACTCCCGCCGATCCAAATTATTTGTCGTAGCTATAGAGTCTTTACTCTGCAAGTACATAGTCCGGTCTCAATGAGTTGTTAGCATGAAATAACTATCCCACTTGTCCAAAATGTTGTGAACGCCACGGCTTTCTGATTGCATGATAAAATGTGATGACTATTCAGTGGATTAGTGGGTGTTGGGAGGGGGTGGTGGGAAGAGAGACGAAAAAAACCCAGCGAAAATAAACCGCAGAGACGATTCACCAACTCGTCCATTAAAAGTAGAGATTTAAAATAAATCTTGGTAAAAAAACAGTAAAAACGAGTGCGGATTTATCTTTTGGTACGGAGGTGGACAGGGCACCGTGTTCGACGAGGGCCCGTATCATTTTTTTTT
>NW_025297094.1:0-973 GCF_018294505.1 Triticum aestivum | reverse complement strand
CGAAAATCCTCTGGAGCCTTTGGCTCTTGAAATTCTTGCTTGCTTGCATTATGGCTAATCCCATAAGTCTCGTAGTCCTAATGACATTCCTTGTCATTATCATTTTGAGTCTGTTGACTCAATATGTTTGCGAATACACGCAATCATCATTGATCCTTATAAATTACTTTTCCGGCCAAGCTGCCATTCTTTTAACTGGAACTGGTTCCCGACCAATCCAATTGTCTTTGATTGTACCCTAAGTCTATTGAACTTATCCATCCTTGGTCAGAGCGTCTGCTTCTGATCCTTTGTTTTGGAAATCATAATTCCTTTGTTATCTAAGCATCAAATTATTCAGTTGTCATATAATATGATGCCTGTGCATTTTTTTTTTCTTCCTCTGATTGAGTACCGATACTCACATCAGCTCCGTTGTGGATCGCCCGATCCATTGTTGGATTTTACCTGACAACGCCCTTCATATTCAATAACCTTGTGAGCCTTTCCTCGGATACATAATGCCTTTGGTAAATTGTATCCTCTGCTTTGTCAACCCTGCTCTACCTCCGAGCTTGAGTTATTTACCCCTGAAGTTGATGGTATACGTTCCTAAGATGCCCCGATGGGTTGAACGTATACCTTCCTTAATTTGTGTGAACCCAAGAGTTTTCATGGGTCATAACGTTCCGGTATTTCGCAAGTTAAACTTTCAAACTCTAAACATTCTTAACTTAGAGTAGTACATGGGAAGTTGTGTATTGGAGAAGTGGGAGTCGACCTTGAACCTTGCGTTCATGCCCATGGACACGATGCTAATCTTATCATGGGTGCTCCTCTTAAACCCTCTTTGGTGTAAGTTCTTATATCTGGGATTCGGCCTTTTGCAATCGTGGTTCCGGCCATGTTCTCCTTTTTACTACCGTTTCTTGGACAAGCTGAAGTACTTGTCTTCTGCAGATCATTGCACCTGTCCAGCCCTTACTTTGCTCTA
>NW_025297093.1:0-973 GCF_018294505.1 Triticum aestivum | reverse complement strand
GCGTGCAAAGCAGGCAAGAAATTCACATAAAGCAGCCATTCTTCCAAATTGTTCCAATTCTGGTTTTCGAAGAAATACTACACATAATTACTATCCATTCTATACGACGCCATACACTGCCTAAATATAAAGAAAATCGCCATAGTCCAATGGCATAATCAGAAGAACATAACTCTTTTTCACAGCACAAAGGTTCTGAACCCATCAACTTGCAAGTTATATTCCAATAAAATTTACCATGTTCTGTATTACCTACTGACTCTAATCACTACCTACTGACTCCAATCACTGTAATGGAAAGCAGGGGGGAATAACTATTGCTCCCAGATATGCAATCCGAGATTTTCCTTTCGTCATCAGTCCTCCGGATGATTTCTGCCTCTTCCACATATCCTGCTGCTTCCCGGATGTCAGGAACTTGCCGCTCCTCGCAGCGAGTTTCTGGCTGAACACCATAACTATCACGGTCCATCTTTTGTAGGCGCTTTTGCATCGATCTCATTTTACGTGGCATCTTAATCTTCTTCATCGTGGCTGCCCACTGCAAGAGGTACAATGTGGTGTATCAGTACCATGGAAGGCTTGAAAGGGGCGGAGATGGCATTACAAACTAGTTTCAATCAGGTGGTTCAGAAAAACAATCCAAAAACTGATATTACACTTGGATACCAGACAAGTTTTACTTCACTTTCCCCTCAATCAAATCATGATATTTGTGGACATAGCTTACTATTGGTCAAACAAAAGAAGGCAGGGACATTTACGAACCTAAAGGTGGTCTTGGCATCAACAAGTAGAAGTAGCTTTTACTTAACATCGACTCAAAGATCAACTCCAATAGTGAGGTTTAGATCTACTTCATTACATAAAAAAGTTTAAGATGTAGTTCATTATCTAAAATATTCATATGTTAGTAAACAAGAGCATTCAGATCAAGATTGATAGTTACCAAATCGACATAATCTTGCATACC
>NW_025297092.1:0-973 GCF_018294505.1 Triticum aestivum | reverse complement strand
AAAAAAAAAAGAATCTCAAGCATAGGCAGGATCAGAGAGTGGAAGCTTACTCATAGACCTCGGTCTTGAACTTGTCGAAGCCGGTCCTGAGGCGCTCCATCTTTCTATCTGCAAGGGTGCTTGAAGAGGAGGACAGAGACGGACTTTGTGGAGGATAGTTGGTGGGTTTCTCGGGGAGGAAGAAGAAGAATCCACTTATGTAGCAGCAGGGGAGGGGAGGCCGCTCATCTCGCATATATAGTTTTTTCTTCGCGATGGTGTCTCCCCGGATCAGGAGCGGCCGGTCAAACAAGGATACAATTTATTTTGTGGCTGATCAGAATGGCAGGAGCCTCCCTTCTCTCTTTCCCTTTTAGTAATCAAGTTGATCGGATTATACTAAGCCCGTCCGTCAATCGATGGTGATTAGACCTTTCTTTGCCGGTGAGAAGAGAGTGGAGATTCTTTTAGGAGACCTAATGGGCATCTTACATCTGGTATTTATCAAGAAACATTATAGCCATTTGGCGTGGATCAATCAGTACAAATAAAATTACATTGTAAAACAGAGTTTTGCTTCGGTACACCCCCTTTCATGGATCTTAATATCACTTCAAAAGGCTTTCATCATATTAGCGTGCAAATCAAACATATTGAATAGATTGATTTGCATACAAAAGATTATATTATCCTTTTTGATTGAAGACGTAGCTTCTAATCTTCATCTTTAATCTGCGTTGAAATATGTACACTTTTATCGGGGTCGGGTACGGCGTTTTGAATCTTGGCCTCCATGGAGGCCGAATTTTGAAAAATACAAAATAGAAAATTTTATGTTTCAAAAGAACCTGGAAAAATTGTACAAGTAAACAAGGATGTGACGTGTATAGGTGTAAAATTTTAGGATGAAATGTGACCTGTACAAAAGGACAAATTAATGGTCTGGGAGGACGAATTGTATCCTGCGTTAAAAGGCCCAGATTTGTTTTTTTTT
>NW_025297091.1:0-973 GCF_018294505.1 Triticum aestivum | reverse complement strand
CGAAGGAACTATCAAGTATGGGTGAAATAGCAACGACTTCATGTTTAACATAAGGAACTATAGCAAATTCATCTTCAAATATTGGCATCATGGCCACAAGAATAGCAAGCATCATGTTCATCAAGGGATATTTCAATCAAATCATCAGAATCATAATTATCTATAGATTCATGCATATCATTATTTTCTTCCAAAGCAATGGTCATTATTTCGATAAATTCTTTGACATAGACATTATGAGCATAGTTTTCATAGCAATATTTAAGTATGTCAAAATTTTCGGATTTGTAGGGAGTAATATCACACATTTCAATCAAAGAAGCAACTTCATAAGCACCCTTAAAAGCAACAAGTTCTTCAATTTGTTCGATATCATGGTAACTATAAACACCCTTTGCATAAGAAGTTAAGATTTTCATTATCATTAAACTCACATAGGAAGGGAAGGTGTTTTTAGAGTTCTTAGAGCAACAAAAAATCATAAATTTCACAAAGATTCCAAGCATAGCATAGCAAACTATTTATTTGATACCATAAGAGCTTCCCTTTTTCAGACAAACGATGACGCACAGAATGAGCATGCTCATCTAAAGATTTTCCCTCAACTAAACTAGTTGATGTTTCAGCACGAGCACATATAGATCGAAGATGATCCAAGTAGAACACTTTAAGTGGATCCCTATCAATAGATTTTTAGCAAGAAAAGATGTAAGAAAATAGAAGGCACATGGAAACACAAACAAAAAGACATACGGGAAGAAGGTGAAGAAAAGGCAAAGGTTTTGAAAAATCGTTTTAGAAGTGGGGGAGAGGAAAATGAGAGGCGAATGGCGAATAATGTAATGCAAGGGAGAAGAGTTTATGATGGGTACTTGGTATGGCTTGACTTGGCGTAGATCTCCCCGACAACGGCACCAAAAATCCTTCTTGCTACCTCTTGAGCTTGCATTGGTTTTCCCTTGAAGAGAAAAGG
>NW_025297090.1:0-973 GCF_018294505.1 Triticum aestivum | reverse complement strand
ATCCTCATCATACCCCATCAGTTTGTTCCACGGTATCGTTTCCGAAATTTGAGGAAGGGTGTTAAGAATGTTATGCAATGCAACTGTCCTTTGGGACAACCATATGGAAACACCTTCAGAATTGACCTCCCTCCACCACACTTGAATGTCATGGTAAGATAAAATGGCAACACCAACAATACTATCATCTATCTGGATAATCTGACACTGACATATGCCAAAATCATTCATCCTGCGAGGCCCCTTGATCAGGCTAAGGTTCTGCCCCTCCAAATCAAACTCAACTATATCGTCTCTCCCATACCTAGACAACCAGTAAACGGCATTACCAACAAGGGTATTGGAACTGCAAGGGCCATAAATAGTCTTAGGTTGAGTCTCTATTGAGATGAGATTGCCCCATTTGCCGGTCTCTGAGGAGAATACACGGACCAGAGGTCGTCGATTATTATGTATGTACATGGACAACATGACTACTTTGAAGGGGCTGGAGTGGCAGCTGCCGTGCACATGGCCCTGCTCGCCGGCGGCGCATAGCACGGCCCCGCTGAGATTGTTCATGTCGAACTCTGGTGGAACGGACAGACGATGTTGCTCGCCTGTGATGGGGTCGCACACAACGACCTCTTTACTCTTGATGTCTTCAATGAGGACCCTACCGTGGCGGCAACTGAGCACATAGTAACGTAGTTTATTGTAGTGTCCAAGGATGAAGTGCTTCGGATGGATGCGGTTGGGAGGATCCATGACCGAGTGGAACTCCTTCTCGTGGTTGTTGCCACACACGAGCAAGCCGAGGAGGGGTGCCTTCCGGTGGTGAGCACGGAAGCAGCGGAGGAAGTCGGGGTCTGTGGCGACACGTCGCCAGCGCTTGCAGACCGTGGATGCGCGCAGAAGGGAGGACGGTTGTGGCGGGAGGCGAAGTAGGATCTCCCAAAGCATATCATCGTTGTTCTCCAGCAAGGTGCCGCGG
>NW_025297089.1:0-973 GCF_018294505.1 Triticum aestivum | reverse complement strand
GGTTTTGTTTAGATTAAAAGTTCGCCATAGCTGCAACTTCGCGTACTTCGTTTGTGTTCAGCGACCAGACAAAGGCGTCACAGAACCCCACCTTGATCAATAAAGCTTTCATCTTATATTCGCAATATCCAGATTGCAATCTCAGTTTCTTGCCTGTTCTTCGTTTGCTCGCAGGAAACAGACCCTCGTGGTCAGGTTGATCGTGCTCCGGCGTGGTCGATAACCTCTCGGAGTTGGTTTAGCGATTGCTAAGGCGCGACGTCCTCGCACGTTCGTAGTCGGATCGTCAAAGTCGACTTCCATCAAAGCGATATTCATCATCTCATCGAAAGACGGGACACCTTTGCCTCTATCAAGTGGTATCAGATTTCCAGGTTGTTCGGTGAGATTTTACAGTTTTTCGTAGTTTAGATCGAGTCTGTTCTTCATACCTACAGTCCACGAAAAAGCCACAAAAAAAATTAGGGTTAGTTCATCATATCCGAACCAATCTGAGCCTTTGCATAATCTTTTTAGGGTTTTTTCTTTGTTGAATTTGCGGTTGCATCGTCGTGTCAAGTTGCTGGTCTTAGAGTCTAGTCTTTTAGAGTTTCGAGTTCTGGTCATAAGTTGTCACGCCGCCGCCGCACCATCATCATCGCCTTGCCATCTACCACCATTGCTTATCCGCCACCGCTTTGAATCCGTATCCATATACCACCACCGCTGCCATATACTACCGCCATATATCCACCACCAATCCGAGTTCTTTTCATAGTCGGTTTGTTTTAGAGATCCATATATTTTCCGTTTCGTGTTTCCTTGCCTGAGTCTGGAGACCCCCGGGCAGTTTTTAGGCCAAAATTTCGGCAACCCAAAATATTTTTTCCCTATCCTATTTTTAGGCCCCGGGTAGTGTTTTGAGACACTCGCCATCATAGTGATTTTTTGTCGCACTTTTTCGTCGTCGCTGCCCTGATTTCCGAAAAAAAAA
>NW_025297088.1:0-973 GCF_018294505.1 Triticum aestivum | reverse complement strand
GGGATCTAGCGCCTCCCCCTCGGGTGGAGGGCTGCGGCTCTCGGGGTGGCGGCCTCGCTAGGTGTCGCGCGACGCGGCCTGGGCGGCGGGCGACGACGGCGGGTGCTGGTGGGCGTCCTTCCATGGCTACACGGGCAGCGTGGAGGTCGCGGTCGTCGGTGTGGTGGGGGCTCCTCGCAATCTGCCGAGCACCATGGAGAAGCTTCGGTTCCGGTCCGATCCACTCCGGTTCGCACCGGTGGTGGTTCCTGGTGGCTTCGTCCGCCGTCTCATGGTGCCGGCTAGCCGGATCTGGCGTTCGGGTGATGTTCCGGGGGAATCCCCTGGACGGGCGGGGCCCCCAAAGTCGACACCTTTGGCGCCGATACCCTTCCTGGAGGCTTTGGGGTGGACCCTCCCACTTCTACCTCCTTCTTGAGCTCCAGCGAAAGCCGGAACCCCCTGTTTTGGTCGTCGACGGCACCTTGGTGGCATGCTCCTTCTTGACGGCGGCGGTCGGCATTTGCTCTTACGGTGGTGCGGTAGGTGACCCTGTTCCGAAGCATGATGGCCTGGTGTCGGTGTCAAAATCGACGGATCTCGGGTAGGGGGTCCCGAACTGTGCGTCTAGGCCAGATGGTAACAGGAGGCAGGGGACACGAAGTTTTACCCAGGTTTGGGCCCTCTCTATGGAGGTAAAACCCTACGTCCTGCTTGATTAATATTGATGATATGGGTATTACAAGAGTTGATCTACCACGAGATCAGAGAGGCTAACCCTAGAAGCTAGCCTATGGTATGATTGTTGATGTGTATGTTGTCCTACGGACTAAAACCCTCCGGTTTATATAGACACCAGATAGGGTTAGGGTTACATAGAGTCGGTTACAATGGTAGGAGATCTGAACATCCGTATCGCCAAGCTTGCCTTCCACGCCAAGGAAAATCCCTTCCGGACACAGGACGGAGTCTTCAATCTTGTATCTTCATAGTC
>NW_025297087.1:0-973 GCF_018294505.1 Triticum aestivum | reverse complement strand
AGTTTCTTGCTTGTTCTTCGTTTGCTCGCAGGAAACAGACCCTCGTGGTCAGGTTGATCGTGCTCCGGCGTGGTCAATAACCTCTCGGAGTTGGTTTAGCGATTGCTAAGGCGCGACGTCCTCGCACGTTCGTAGTCGGATCATCAAAGTCGACTTCCACCAAAGCGAAATCCACCATCTCATCGAAAGACGGGACACCTTAGCCTCTATCACTTGAGGACTGTGAATCCTCCAAACGGTTAGGCGTCGCGTTCAGAGCATCCAAGAGACATTGTGGATTGCCAGTGAACAAAGTCTGTGAAGGTTTGGGAGTCTACCTTGAAGACTTACAAGAGTGATTGGGCGAGGACTATGTGACCTTAGCTCAAGGAGAATACGGTGAGGACTTGGTGTCCTGAGCTGCGTGTTCTAGACTGGGTGTCTAGGACTGTGTGTCCTAAGGTTTAAATACCTAGCCGCTCCAACCAGACGTACAGTTGTCACAGCAACTAGAACTGGTCCAACACATCATTGTCTTCAACGAGTCACCGGTTTCATCTTCACTTCCTTTTTCTTACTGTTACTCATTGTGAAGCCATTGCATGCTTGCTCTATCTTTTGTCTTCACAACGTGAATGTATGATTTGTTTGGCTTCATAACTTCTTCCTACTTGATCCTTATTACACTGCAGCTGTTTGTCTTTGTGCTTTCACTCTATTGAATACTTGACCATAGCTTGCCTAGTGTAATCTAACTTCCGCTGCATAGTAATAGGCAAAATCTTTGCTGTTTGTCTTCATAACTCCCACATTTTGAAGACTTTCATAAAAATCACCTATTCACCCCCCTCTAGTCGATATAACGCACTTTCAGTAACGCCACCACCAAACGTTCCATTTTGAAGTGTTTCACTCATGGCGTTACCTTGCAATGTCTTCACATTTAATTTGGCTTCGAACTCAACATATTTTCATGCTTATCTTCACTATGTTG
>NW_025297086.1:0-973 GCF_018294505.1 Triticum aestivum | reverse complement strand
GCCGGCGGCCTCTCACAAGTCTGGAAGTGTTTTCGCGGTTGCAAACACCCGGCACGCGTGTCCGGGGTGTGCCCCCCTCACGAACGGCGCTGCCGCCGGCACCTGGAGGATTGAAACGGACGCGTGGGGCCTACACGGAGGGGATCTTGCTGTGGGACTTCCCCGGATGTTGCTCCAAAGTGTCCCTATGGGCTGACCTAACACAACCGGGTGCGGAGGTCCATTGGTCAAAGCCCGTCCGTGCAAAGTCAAAGGGGTAGATCCCGTTGTCAAACGCTACAGGGTTAGGCGGGACGGGGGCACTGGGGGTAGCAATGCCACCGGAGCGTCGCACCGGGCCCTCATACATGCGGGGTGGTGTGGTGGCATGTCCGAAGAGGCGGGACGCGTCTCCGGGGCGTGGCCCCCCTCACGGACGGCGATGACACGGTAGTAGACGTTCTGTGGTAACAATGCGGCGTCAATATTACTAAATACTCGGAGCGCGATAAAATCATGATTTTTTTGCACGACGTCGGCACATGTGCTATAGGAACGATGGTATTTTTTCATAATTTTTGGTGATGGAGAAGTATCCGAAAAATTCCCTCTACGCGGATTGCCCTTCGCGCGTCTACGGCTGTGGCCGGCGGCCTCCGGGGGCTAGCATGCCGCCAAATCTTGCGCCGGCGGCCTCTCACAAGTCTGGAAGTGTTTACGCGGTTGCAAACGCCCGACATGCGTGTCCGGGGTGTGCCCCCCTCACGAACGGCGCTGCCGCCGGCACCTAGAGGGGGGAAACGGACGCGTGGGGTCTACACGGAGGGGATCTTGCTGTGGGTCTTCCCCGGATGTTGCTCCAATGTGTTCCTATGGGCTGACCTAACACAACCGGGTGGGGAGGTCCACTGGTCAAAGCCCGTCCGTGCAAAGTCAAAGGGGTAGATCCCGTGGTCAAACGCTACAGGGTTAGGCGGGACGGGGGCACTGGGGG
>NW_025297085.1:0-973 GCF_018294505.1 Triticum aestivum | reverse complement strand
AGTTGGTCCACAACATGGCTAAACAAATTAACGTTGTGCTTGGTGAAGACCATGCTTTGACGGTGAAACAAATACCAAGGGATCAAGTGTTTAAGAAGAAATTCGTGTTCTGGAAAGTACCTTACTGGGAGATTCCGCATGTATGTCACTGTATCGATGTCATGCACGTAGAGAAGATCATATGTGAAAGCATCCTTGGTACTCTACTCAAGATTAAAGGTAAAACAAAGGATGGTGATGGTGCATGACTTGACATGCTTGGTGATCAATCAAAATGCAAGAGTGAAGCAGAAGGTGATAACAAATTCCTCCACACTCGCCAGAGTTAGAGCATCTCCACACACACCCAACATGCCCCCTAGGGCTCTTTTTTTAGCGCCGCCGCTGAAAAATCGGCCCAGTCGCGCCGCCATGACCTTGTTTACCGCCGGTTTGGGCCGACATAACAGTCAGTGAACCCGATTTAAAAGGGGATAGGTAGTACATCTTATCCTGACAAAAGGTGGTCTTCGCCTGCAAAGCTACTGGTCGTGATGCCGCGGTGGGCTCGGCGATGACATGTGTCCTGTCATCCTGATGGTCTTGGTCTTGTTGCACTGGAATGGAAACCTTTGCCTGATTCCTCGGTAAGCCACACCTAGACTTGCCTCCTTATCACCAAAGAGGACACTGTCTTCTCTGCGCCTGGAGGCGCCCGCCTGGTCTTGATCGTCATGGCATGCATCGCCGCAACCTCATGAGGTTGGGAACCTGCATTGGAATCTCCGCTCGTCAGGAGCAGCCCGGGGAGGCCGCTCCCTCGAGAGGTCTTGGCGTCGTTCGCCTCGCGAGGGTCTTGTCTTGGTGGTCTTGTAGATGCGTTGTACCAAGACATCAAGGAGCCATGCCATGGTCCATAGGCAGGCAAGTCTGGGTACCCTGGTTCCTAGAACGCCGACAAAAAAGGCGTGTGGGTGTGCTCTGTCGGCAAGAG
>NW_025297084.1:0-973 GCF_018294505.1 Triticum aestivum | reverse complement strand
ACGGCCGATGGGGCGGTCACGACGAAGCCACCTAATCGGAGAGTTTGGCCTACAACAAGGGCTCCCCCAGAGGTAACGTTGTCCCTGAGAACAAGGCAAGCCATCAGGCCTTACCATGACGACATAGTGGAAGTCTCAATGAAAGAACCAATGTCAGTGTCAAAATCGGCGGATCTCGGGTAGGGGGTCCTGAACTGTGCGGCTAAGGTGGATGGTAACAAGAGGCGGGGGAAACAATGTTTACCCAGGTTCGGGCCCTCTCGATGGAGGTAATACCCTACTTCCTGCTTGATTGATCTTGATGATATGAGTATTACAAGAGTTGATCTACCACGAGATCGGAGATGCTCAACCCTAGAAGCTAGCCTATGGTATGATTGTTGTTGTCCTACGCACTAGAACCCTCCAGTTTATATAGACACCAGAGGGCTAGGGTTATATAGAGTCGGTTACAAGGGAGGAAATCTACATATCCGAACCGCCAAGCTTGCCTTCCATGCAAAGGAGAGTCCCATCCGGACACGGGACGAAGTCTTCAATCTTGTATCTTCATAGTCCAACAGTCCGGCCAAAGTATATAGCCCGGTTGTCTGAGGACCCCCTAATCCAGGACTCCCTCAACTGGTTCGGTCATGCCGCAGAAGCATAAGAGATGTTCCCCCGCGTCGTGAATGCAACAGAGATATCCTCCTGCACCGCGACGGCCTAGGAAAATGTCTCGCAGGTAGGCGAGGACTCTTATAGGCTCATGCATGCAATCGTCCATGGCCAAATGGATCAGATCTCCGGCTGGCCAAGGTTGCAGGACGACATAAAAGCCTCTTTTGAACAGGCTACCGATGTCATCCGACAACTAAGTGAGAGCAATGCAAAGCTCCTAGTCGAGCGTGACCTACTGAGGGCGAATATCGTTGGAAGAGCGGAGCAGCAGGAGGAGACCACTACCTTGTTGAAGAGGACCGACGTCATCCTC
>NW_025297083.1:0-973 GCF_018294505.1 Triticum aestivum | reverse complement strand
GGCGGCGGCGCCGTTCGTGAGGGGGGCCACGCACCGGAGACGCGTGCCGCCTCTTCGGACATGCCACAACACCACCCCGCATGTATGAGGGCCCGGTACGACGCTCCGGTGGCATTGCTACCCCCCAGGGCCCCCGTCCCGCCTAACCCTGTAGCGTTTGACCACGGGATCTAGCCCTTTGACTTTGCACGAACGGGCTTTGACTAGAGGACCTCTCCACCCGGTTGTGTCGGGTCGGCCCAGAGGGACACCGGGGAGCAACATCCGGGCCAGGCCCACAGCTACATCCACTCCGTGTAGACCCGACGCGTCCGTTTCCCCCCTCCGGGTGCCGGCGGCGGCGCCGTCCGTGAGTGGGGGCACGCACCGAAGACACGTGCTGGGCGTTTGCAACCGCCTCAACACTTCCAGACTTGTGAGAGGCCGCCTACGCAAGATTATACGGTATGCTACCCCCCGAAGGCCGCCGGCCACAGTCGTAGACGTGCGAAGAGCAATCCGCGTAGAGGGAAGTGTTCAGATAGTTCTCCATCACAAAAAATTATGAAAAATTACCATCAGTCCTATAGCACATGTGCCCACGTTGTGTAAAAAACTCATGATTTTATCGCGCTCCAAGTATTTAATAATATTCACGCTGCATCGTTACCGCAGAACGTCTACCACCGTTTCATTGCCGTCCGTGAGGGGGGCCACAACCCGGAGACGCGTGCCGCCTCTTCGGACATGCCACAACGCCACCCCGCATGTATGAGGGCCCGGTACGACGCTCCGGTGGCATTGCTATCCCCCCAGGGCCCCCGTCCCGCCTAACCCTGTAGCGTTTGACCACGGGATCTAGCCCTTTGACTTTGCACGGACGGGCTTTGACCAGTGGACCTCTCCACCCGGTTGTGTTAGGTCGGCCCATAGGAACACTTTGGAGCAACATCCGGGCCAGGCCCACAGCTACATCCACTCCGTGTAGACTCGA
>NW_025297082.1:0-973 GCF_018294505.1 Triticum aestivum | reverse complement strand
CATCCACATAGCATGTGCAAGAAAGTTGGGAGGGTTACAGCAAAAACTGGATGCACTTCGTGTACAAAACGGACAATCTCTTTCAAAGTATAAGGATTTCATACGGAAACTCGTCTGTTACAAAGGGATTTCATTTTTTAAAACTTATTTGAACTCCTGACTTTTTGTGTGTTCAAAATGCACCATTCAAAGCCACATCATCATTTTCAATCCTTTCTGACATCATTTGTTATTTTTCATGCATTTACTAATTATTTTGAGCTATAAGACCCTAAAATTGAAAAGCATTTCAAATGAACTCTGAAAAGGTTGAAAGTTGGCATGGTATCATCATTTCATCCACATAGCATGTGCAAGAAAGTTGTGATGGTTACGGCAAAAACTGGATGCACTTCGTGTACAAAACGGACAATCTCTTTCAAACTATCAGGATTTCATACGGAAACTCGTCTGTTACAAAGGGATTTCATTTTTTTAAACTTATTTGAACTCTTGACTTTTTGTGTGTTCAAAATGCACCATTCGAAGCCACATCATCATTTTTCAATCCTTTCTGACTTCAGTTGTTATTTTTCATGCATTTACTAATTATTTTGAGCTATAAGACCCTAAAATTGAAAAGCATTTCAAATGAACTTTGAAAAGGTGAAAAGTTGGCATCGTATCATCATTTCATCCACATTGCATGTGCTAGAAAGTTGGGAGGGTTACGGCAAAAACTGGATGCACTGCGTGTACAAAACGGACAATCTCTTTCAAAGTATCAGGATTTCATACAGAACCTCGTTTATTACAAAGGGATTTCATTTTTTAAAACTTATTTGAACTCCTGACTTTTTGTGTGTTCAAAATGTACCATTCAAAGCAACATCATCATTTTTCAATCCTTTCTGACTTCATTTGTTATTTTTCATGCATTTCCTAATTATTTTGTGCTATAAGACGCTAAAATTGAAAAGCGTTTCAAATGAAC
>NW_025297081.1:0-973 GCF_018294505.1 Triticum aestivum | reverse complement strand
GCGACTCTCTCATGGGAAAGAGGGGCCCTGAAGAAGAATGGAGGGAGTATAAAAGAAGACTCGGACAAGATCCACCGAAGGGAAATAAAAAAGCGTAAAGACTTACGCAGAGACTAGCGGCGGCCTTCTCACTTCCCTTCGGAAGCGGTTGGCCTTCGCGGCCGCCTCCTCCCGTTTGGTCGCGGCGGCCGCCCCCTTGAACTTCTTCAATTTGCTGCCGGGCGCACTCGGCCCGGCGTGACGCCTCTTCGCGCCGCCTTGGCCGGCTAGGCCGGCGGAGGAGCCGGCGCCCGACGAGTCGACCCTCGGCTGGTGGCGTGGAGCGACTTCCCCTTCGGCGTCGTCGTCAGGCTAGTCGGCGAAGGTGGACGAGGGCCTGAAGTCGCCTTCTGCCCCCGCTCCCCCGCCTTCAGCGTCGGCTTCCATCGCCGCCGCCCCCAAGTCGGGGTAATCGCCGTCGCTCTCCGCACGATCGGGAACATACTCACGGGGCTGTCTCGTGGCGCCGGCTGCAGGCTGCATAAGGGGATTCTAGCTCAGAAGAAACTGACAAGAGTCAGAAGCCGGAGTCGGCCGCAAAGAAGACAAAACAATAGAGAGACGCGACTTACCACTGGTGGGGGGTTGTCGCGCGAGTACGGCTCCTTGCCGAACTGCCAGTCCTCCCCGAACTCGCAGTTCGCGATATAATTCACCATGTTTGCCACCTCCGTGCGGGGCATCTCCTTGGTGCACATCCGACTCGGGTCTCGGAGGCCGCTCATCTGACAGATCAGGTGAGGCCGACCTTGGAGCGGGAGAACTCGGCGCGCCACGAAGGCGGCCAGCAAGTCGGCCCCGACGAGACCCTCCGACTGCGTCAAGACCCGGAGTCACGCTACGGCGGCGGCTCCAGCGGGAGTTAGTGTCTTGACTCGGTGAGACCAGCTGGGGAGCCTCTCAGTTAGGAGGGCGGCGTTGTAAGGCGGCAGGT
>NW_025297080.1:0-973 GCF_018294505.1 Triticum aestivum | reverse complement strand
ATCTACCCTCAAATGGTGGAATATTCAATTTCAGTTTAGGAATATGGACATCATCTCGTACCTGAGGTGGTGGTGCAGGCCTACCATTACGAATATATACCTGAGGTCGACCTGCTGGTGGTGGTACAGGTGGCTGCACGTAGTGTTGATTTTGATCAACCTCATCCTCATAATCTCCCACATAATCATCCTCCTCCGCATCAGCAGCAGGAGCCACAGAAGTATCAACAGCAGCACCAACAGTTTGGCCAAACGCAAGAGGAACACGGCTTGCTCGGCGGAGGTCTGCTTCGCGACGTGGAGGTAGTCGTTGTTGTTGTTGTTGGAGAGGTGCGTTAGGTGCAGCAGGTGGTGGTGGTGGAAGACGCGCGAGCAATTCATTAAACTTGTTATCGAGCTTTGTTTCGAACGTCTTCTCAAGGCCAGTGATCTTCTCCATGGCCTCTTCAAAATTGTTCAGCACATCTTACACCTGTTCAGCCATCATTTGCTGAAACTTATCATGAAGCTCCTTGTTCGATAAATTCTCCCAGTCAATCTCGTCGGCTTGTGATCCTGGCATGGTTAGCAGCAATAGAAACACACAAGAATATGATCCTACAGACTACGAACAAGTGGTAGTGGTGGGTGTCACAAATCCGTCAAGCAAATCTCAAATTCTTACCAGTTCTTACCCAGCAGCAGGCAGTGATCGGCAACCGTTGTAGTCAAAAACTCTCAAAGCTTGGATAGAGCGATTACCAGGGAGAGTCAAACGCACGACGTAGATGTATGTGGAGCTGGGAAGGCTTATAATATGGTAGCAAAAAGGATCAGCAATAATCAATTCAGAGATGCAAAGTTGAATAAACGCTCAACGACGGTACTGTGCTGGTCCTAGGCTAGACTGTGCTAGAGACGCGAGCCTAGAACACTAACAAAATCACGGCGCGGCACGTAAACAAGGGAAAAGCACACTCTGGAATTTTTTTTT
>NW_025297079.1:0-973 GCF_018294505.1 Triticum aestivum | reverse complement strand
TGATGATTTTGCAGGTACCCCGAGAGGCCCTTGAGTTTGCCGGAATGTCGATTAACTTCCGTTCCGGCAAATTCGGGTACTCCATATGTCCTATTTTCAGCAAAGGTCATGCTGAAATTTTCCGTGAATTTTAGCATGACTTTGCTAAAAATAGGACATATGGGGCACTTCCGACTAATGCATGGGCCGGGGTATCTTAGTACTTAATTAAGTAGGATCAACTGCCTCTTGTGTTATTCATATAGAAGTGTGATATCTACTCATAGTTATTACTAATGTCAGTTGCTCGTCATCGATAAACCCTAATCTGGTAGGATGACCTACTAAAAAAGCCCATACCACATATTCTATTTGGATGGGCGTGTTTTCACCACACTGTGGATTATCTTATTGGACCCAACAGAGATGATGTAGTTTTGAATTATGAACATAGGAAATGTCGTCATCGGACGACGAAAGTCTCTCGGGGGAGTGTGACTGGTGCCACGACGGTCGAGGTCTATGCGACAGGCCTCACCTGGACGATGATCGGCGCTTCAGCATTAAGCTCGAGGAGACCTTCGAAGTTGAAACGGTACGCAACGACGACAAGTGTTTTTTTCATAATTAAGCATGACTTCAACTATTCCAACGTGTAATTTCATCTTTTACAATTCGAGTATAGTTTATCCCATGCCATGCAAGACGCTATGTCTTGGAGAGGATGGATTTTGAAGATCATGAAAATTTTGAAACGAAGAAAATTCACCTAAGGACACATCATGATGTGGATTTTGAAGTAAATCTGTATAATGCTGAGAGCGTAACCCATTTTGGTTGCAAAAATTGGGAAGCATTTTGCAAGATGTATGGTTTTGATGAGGGTATGCTTGTCACCATGGATCTTGGTGATCCTGGCATCGACCAAGACAATATGGACATTTGGGTCCTTGTTGATACGCCTCCAGTTCTACCGCTATGTGAGTTTCTCAAA
>NW_025297078.1:0-973 GCF_018294505.1 Triticum aestivum | reverse complement strand
CGTGCCCGTCGCATCAGCGACGTCTGGCCGCGCCTCGCTGCTCGTCGGAGGCCGCCAGCCCGCGCCTCCTGCCATCCGCGCCGCCCCTGTGTCTGCCTTCGCTCGCCACGGTCGGCCGACGAGCCTTGCCTAGGCCACGGCCTCGCCCCACCGCGCCCTGGTGACCTCCACCTACGCCCCGGGGTCACCCACTCGGGTGCTCGCGCCCATGCCCGGGGCCAGCCGCCCGAACGTCCGCGCCCGCACCTGCGGCGCCCGCAGCACCCAAACCCACTATGGCCCCTAGGGCCTATGACAGCCGGGCCCCACGCCCCCTGAACGTTTAAAAAAATAATAAAAGTAAATAAATAAAATATTAATTAGTTAATTAATTAAAGATTTAATTAACTTAATTAATCCTGATTAGATTAACCTAATCATCTGGTTTAGTTAATTAACCTGTTAGGTTTAGTTAACAGTCAATGGCATGCGGGACCCACATGTCAGCTTAACCAGTCAACACCTCTGTTGACTGATAATGTCATGCTGACGTCATGCTGATGCAATAATACTATTTTCGAATTTAATTAATAATTAATAAGTTAGAAAATGATTTAAAAACTTTAAAAATTAATATAAAATAAACCGTAGCTCGGATGGAAAAACTTTGTACATGAAAGTTGCTCAGAACGACGAGACGAATCCGGATACGCGACCCGTTCGTCTGCCACACAACCCTAGCATAGTGAACCTGCAACATTTCACCTCCGGTTCATCTGTCCAAAAACGCGAAACGCCGGGGATACTTTCCCGGATGTTTCCCCCCTTCACCGGTATCACCTACTACCGCGTTAGGGCACACCGAACACCGCGTATTGTCTTGTTACGCTTTGTGATACTTTGATTGCTCTATTATTTATTGTGTTCCCTCTCCGTTACTTCTTTCCGATAGACCCCGAGACTGCCGGCGACCCCCAGTTCGACTACGGAGTTG
>NW_025297077.1:0-973 GCF_018294505.1 Triticum aestivum | reverse complement strand
TATCCTATTCCAACTACTTGGGCTGCTTTGAAAACTGCTATGCGTACTCGTTGGGTTCCACCATATTATCAACGTGAATTGCTTCAAAAATTACAGCGCTTAAGACAAGGAAAAAATTCTGTAGAAGAATATTATCAGGAATTACAAACTGGCATGATTAGATGTGGTATTGTTGAGGAGAATGAAGCTATGCTTGCATGTTTTCTGGGTGGATTAAATAGAGAGATTCAGACCATTCTAGACTATAAGGAGTATACTAATATCACTCGTTTATTCCATCTTGCTTGTAAAGCTGAACGTGAAGTGCAGGATCGACAAGCATTGGCGCGAACTAACTTTTCTGCAGGCCGACCTTCATCATGGACACCGCGTGCATCTTCTACTTCAACTGCACCAGCGCCTCAATCACGTGCCTCCTCCAGTCGTGATACAAGAAAACAGGCACAACCACCATTATCTGCTAAGAGCGCACCTGCTGGGCCTACACAGAGTTCTTCTTCTTCCATGGCATCAACATGGCACACAAGTGATATTATTTGTCGTCGTTGTAAGGGAGGAGGTCATTATGCGAGAGAATGCAAATCTCCGCGTGTGATGATTGCTACCGCGGATGGTGGATATGAGTCCGCTAGTGACTATGATGAGGAGACTTTGGCTCTTATTACACGTGAAGAACATGGTGGAGATGATTCTGATCATGAGACGCAATACATGGCTCCTGAAGACGCTGACAGGTATGAATGTTTAGTTGCTCAACGTGTTTTGAGTGTGCAGGTCACACAAGCTGAGCAAAATCAGAGGCACAATTTGTTCCATACCAAGGGAGTTGTGAAGGAACGTTCTGTGCACGTCATCATAGACGGAGGGAGCTGCAACAACTTGGCTAGCATGGAGATGGTGGAGAAGCTTTCTCTCACCACAAGACCACATCCACATCCTTACTACATCCAATGGTTCAACAACAGCGGCAAGG
>NW_025297076.1:0-973 GCF_018294505.1 Triticum aestivum | reverse complement strand
ACCAGGTTTTCCTCTGGCCATTTGCAAATGCGGCTCGCACAAACCCCTTGGTTTTTGTGAACCATTCAGTGCTCCATTTGTTCTGACCAGTGTGACCGGTGTACATCCACGCACGATCACTCATCTTGACTTTCAGAGCTACTAGACACACAACAAATATATATATATATATATATAATTCACCATGTATGTATTCATCAGTTGATCTACTTTGTCAATTTTATTACGTCCATGCAACCTACACTCTAATAGGTAATGATAGGTCCTAATCCCACCCGAGTATGTTTAGATTGGGTTCATTTTCCCATGCTATGCTCCGGATCCTACGCAAAATTTCGGCAGCACCTCCCCGCTGTTCTCCTGATACACGTCTCTGCAATAAACAGAGAGGATGTGTACCCGGAGAACAACAGGGGAGGCACTGACGAAATTTATGCGTCGGATCCAGAGCAAAGCATATGGGAAAACGAACCCAATCTAAACATACTCGGGCTGTCCATGGATAGCGTTGGACAATTCGAAAGAATCAAGGTTATAAATATGCAAATGCATGCATATTTGTAACTATGACGCTTTCGAACGGGAGACACATATTGGTTACGCATACTGATGATTCAAGACACATATGTAGCTAACTATCAAGTTTCATCGGAATAGATCAAATAATTAATGGGGGAGGAGGACATGTCATTTGTGCTCACCCACGAACGAAGGGGCAGAGCTCGTCAAACGCACGGCGAGGTCGTCGAACACCAAACCTCGCAGCGATGAAACAACTGCACATTTAAAACTACCCGATCAACACAATTATATATGATGTTTTTCATAACAAAATCGAAAGATATATGACCTAACTAATAATTCACAAATATATGACCCCGTCGGCTTCTGGAAGGCCAAAGAACACCTTTTCGGGAGGTGTCGGGGGTCGGGGTGTCGTGTCGGTCTCGGGGTGCCGTGTCGGGGTCGGGGT
>NW_025297075.1:0-973 GCF_018294505.1 Triticum aestivum | reverse complement strand
CAGTGCTTAAGGACGGTTCCAATGAGACAACCCACCATGTACTCCTACATGGCCTCTCACCGCTACCTTTACCAAATCGTGTTCACACACTTCACTCTCAGCATCAGAACATATCGTGACACTCCAATTCATTCCCAATGAATCAGACCTGACACAACTCTAAGCAATAGCAGGCATAGCATGGTAGGAACACAACAATGGCTTCAATCAACTCCTACACATGCTAGTGGGTTTCAACTATTTACTGTGGCAATGACAGGTCATGCAGAGGAATGGTTTCAACTACCGCAGCACAAAGTAGCATATGAATCGTTGTTGTCCTAATGCAATAACTGAGAGCAGGAGCGAGAGAGTAGGGTTTTATCGAAATGAACAAGGGGGTTTGCTTGCCTGGTAAATCAACAAGGGAGGCACTGCTTCACAGACAGGTACTCTAGAACGTCTCCGGAGCAGGACCTATCGAGAAGGGACGGTGCCGGCAATCAAAACACAATCATATGCAACAATATGATGCATGAGCATGGCATGTAGATGAGATGCTGTTTGAGATAATGCAACTAGTAAACATTTGGTTTGAAGTCCATTTGAACCAAAGGTTCAAATGCATTTTTAAATTAAGTCTCTTATATATGCCATAATGTGTTTTCTCATATTCAGCATGTATAAGTTGGTTTATCATGCATGAAACTAGTACAGATGGAAAGATTGCATTTTTCTGATAATTTTTCATATATAAATTATTTTAATCTGAGCTACGGTTGAATTGTTATGAATTTTTGAAGTTTAAAACAATTTCTGGATTTTCTGAATTATTTTAATTCCAGAAAATAAATAATTGCGTCAGCATGACGTCAGCACGACGTCAGTGGTCAACGCGGCTGTCCAGGTCAAATCTGACATGTGGGACCCACACGTCAGTGACAGGGGGGGTTAATAGGGGTTAATTTAATTTAATTAAAAGGTTAGGGGGGGT
>NW_025297074.1:0-973 GCF_018294505.1 Triticum aestivum | reverse complement strand
TAACCGGTAAGGTGGATGTCGTGGCCAACACACCCATCCGGTAGACCTATTATTATAGTATCTTGTTTGAGGAAGTTGGCCACCCCCCCCCCTAGGGATTTCGTAGGATTTACTCCCTAGTTGCCCCTATGGATTTTTGTGTTCCCGAAGTCCGACCTTTTACTTGATGTTTTAGATATCAAACCATATCTATGAATGGGTTATACTAGCACATCAAGGAGAACATTAGAAGCGGAGTGCTAAATGTCTCTCGGTCGATCATCCAGATTTTATTTGCTTGGCCTCGCTAAGGTGAAATCTAAGAAAGTGTTATCCTCCTTCGCATCTGCATCGTCCATCGCTATTCATCATGGTAGTATGTTGTGTTGTCAGCACCCTTGACGCGGTTGTTGATAAAACCTTGATGATTGTGGAAATGCTCAAGTTCTTGAGAGCACGCACAAGCGCTACGTGTTATCATCGGCACTAGCTGGGATTGCCCCAGATTTCCTCGGTTATGCTATAACCACTCCAATAGTGAATTCACTCTCTATTGTTGGGTTCTTCCCCAGTTACCAGAATCGTTCCCAGCATTTGCATTTTGTTCCCAGCTTGCACCACCAATGTCCCTTCCATTTCCGGTGATAAGTAAATTCATCCATTGCGTTGTCTTCAACAAGGTAATCCACATCATCCAAGTCCGAGTATGCCATTCTACTGACCCCCTCCAAACGATCGCTCGAGAATTGCCTTAGGCTGGTTTAAAGAGTTTCAATGATCTTTGAATCAAAAGTAATTCTTTTTGCCACTTAAGGGGATATCTCTACGAGTCACCTTCCCTAAGGTGTATCGTTATGGTATCATGGCAACTCAACTCCTCGCTACGTTGACAATCGTTTACCACCTTCTTAAGCGTGAAATTGTGGTCTACCTAGTGAACCTTCGTCATCTGCTTCACTCCATTCCTATGGATGTGTATCTCGTGTCTCAACTC
>NW_025297073.1:0-973 GCF_018294505.1 Triticum aestivum | reverse complement strand
GCAAAGAGGGCGGACGGCAATAATTGCGCTGTCAGTCCGTTAAGTGGCTAACGGCAGACCTTTGCCGTCCGCCGCAGACGGCAAAGAGCCTTTGGTCTTTGCCGTCCGCCTTATGATGTCATGTACACGTCACTAGATGGCAGGTTCTTTGCCGTCTGCCACTGATGGCAAAGTGCAGGTTCTTTGCCGTCTGCCACGGACGGCAAAGTCTTTGCCGTCTGCCACTGTAGGCAAACTGACCAAATGGGTCAGCTCCCAGGAAGCACAGTTGGCTGCCACGTGGCTTCTTTGCCGTCCGCGGCAGACGGCAAAGGCTCTTTGCCGTCGGTGGCAGACGGCAAAGAGCCTGCATATTGTCTGTTTTTTCTGTTTTTTATTAAATCCCACAATTTGCAGCACATATCACATATATAAGTTTCATATCCAGCACATATCACATATCACATATCCAGCACATATCACATATCACATCAGTTTCATCCATACACATTGTTCATACATAAGGAAGTTCCATCCATACACATTGTTCCATCCATATATATATATTACAATGCAAAGTGTCATGAAGATAGCAAGCTAGATACAATGCAAAGTTTCATCAAAGGCACTCCATCATAGCAAGCTAGCTTCCATCAAGTGAATGAAATCTGCAAAATGGTAAATAAGAAAGTTAGAAATAGGTGACTAGAACAAGAAGAAGACTAGAACAAGAAGAAGACTAGAACAAGAAGTATATGTCATTTATGAGCTAACTTAGGTGAAATGGATCATATATGAGCTAACTAAGTTGAAATGGGTTGTTTATGAGCTAACTTAGTTGAAATGGATCATTTATGAGCTAACTTAGTTGAAATGGGTCGTTTATGAGCTAACTAAGGTGAAGGGCATCGTTTTTGAGCTAAGTAAGGTGAAATGGGTCATTTTGGAGCTAACCTAGTTGAAATGGATCGTTTTTGAGCTAACTTAGTTGAAA
>NW_025297072.1:0-973 GCF_018294505.1 Triticum aestivum | reverse complement strand
GACATCATCAATTTCCAACACGTTCTGACATCATTTGCTGTTTTTCAGTCATTTACCGATTTGTTTAGAGAGCTAAATGACGGTGAAATTGAATATCACTACAAAATGAACTCTGAAAATGTTGGAACTTGGCATGGTATCATCATTTTGCCCGCATAGCATGTGCAAAAGAGTAGAGAGGGTCACGGCGAAAACTGGACGCACCTCGTGTACAAACTGGACAATCTCTTTCGGGGTATCAAGGTTTCGGACGAGAACTCATCTGTTACACGGGCACTTCAATGTTTTTTAAACTTCTTTGAACTCCAGCCTGTTTTTGCATTCAGTATGCATCATTCAAAGCAACGTCATCAATGTCCAACACATTCTGACATCATTTGTTGTTTTTCAGTCATTTACCGATTTGTTTAGAGAGCTAAATGACGGTGAAATTGAATATCACTACAAAATGAACTCTGAAAATGTTGGAACTTGGCATGGTATCATAATTTCGCCTGCATAGCATGTGCAAAAGAGTAGAGAGGGTCACGGCGAAAACTGGATGCACCTCGTGTACAAACTGGACAATCTCTTTCGGAGTATCAGGGTTTCGGACGAGAACTCATCTGTTACACGGGCACTTGAATGTTTTTTAAACTTATTTGAACACCAGCCTATTTTTGCATTCAGTATGCATCATTCAAAGCGACGGCATCAATTTCCAACACGTTCTGACATCACTTGCTGTTTTTCAGTCATTTACCGATTTGTTTAGAGAGCTAAATGACGGTGAAATTGAAAATCACTACAAAATGAACTCTGAAAATGTTGGAACTTGGCATGGTATCATCATTTCGCCCGCATAGCATGTGCAAAAGAGTAGAGAGGGTCACGGCGAAAACTGGACGCACCTCGTGTACAAACTGGACAATCTCTTTCGGAGTATCAGGGTTTCGGACGAGAACTCATCTGTTACACGGGCACTTCAATGTTT
>NW_025297071.1:0-973 GCF_018294505.1 Triticum aestivum | reverse complement strand
CTCGCCCTCCCGTGCACCACAGCGCCAGCCCCGCACTCACCGAACTCCGGCGCCGCCGCGAGCTCCGTTCCGACGAGCTCCGTCGACCCCACGACCTCCCACTCGGTCCTCTGGATGCGCGGGAGCAAGGGCCATCCCCTGGTGCCCTCAGCGCGCCAAACTGACGCCTCTAGCGCAAGTCCGGCGTGCCCCGCCGTGTTCTGTGGTCACCGGCGACTCATCGCCGGCGTATCTGACGTGGCGTCGTCATTAGCGCTAATGACCCCACTAACTAACCCCCCAGAGCCACTGACAGCCGGGCCCCACGGCCTAACTAACCGGCTAACTAAAATAGATTAAGTTTAATCTAATTGCAGTGGCCCCACGCGTCGGCGTTGACCTCGCTGACGTGGCCTTTGACCGGCCCCACATGTCTGTGACTCCAGCCAGCACTGTGTCACTGACGTGTGGCCCCGACATGTCAGGTTTGACCCGAGCCAGCCCAGTTGACTGCTGACGTCACAGTGACGTGATGCTGACGCCATAATTCATTTTCTGGAATTATTCTAATTCTAAATATTCAGGAAATATCAGAAAATGCCCTAAACTTCAATAATTCATAGAAAATTAACCGTAACTCCAAATTAAATAATTTATATATGAAAAATTATCAGAAAAATTCAAGGAATCCATCTGTACCATTTTCATGCATGTTAGAACAACTTATCACTACTGTTTAGAGCAAATGAAGTGAATGACATTTAAATAATCACATATGGAGTTTGAATTTGAATCTTGTATTCAAACCAACTTCATTTAATCTGTTGCTAGTCGCATTAGCCCAAAACACATTCATATTGCCATGTCATAGCATGCATCATATTGTGCATTGCATTGATTGTATTTCTTCTTTGTTGCCGGTATTTGTCCCCTCTCGATAGACGTGATACCGATGATGTGATCGTTGACACTGATGAAGACTCAATGTTATCTT